>NC_056737.1:281233031-281243031 GCF_019279795.1 Protopterus annectens
GGTCAAACAACCTGGCCAGACTGAAACATATGCAGAAGTATTAGGTACAGACAAACCCTGCATAAGTAGCAATGTTCAGAAATATAACAGCAGTACTCACATTTAGACCAACTCCTCTAGGCATTACATACAATATATTACTGTTTGTCTCCATACAGCTGTTGCAATAGATTCCAAACAAAACTTCCATGCTGACTTTCTCACAAGTAAGGCAAAGGGACAATGCCCAAGTGGAGTACTCAATTATACTCCACTGTAGCTATGGTATTGGCTAAGGCAGTAGCAGCGCATCTGATGTGCATGTAATTAGCTACTTAGGAACACCAATTGGTCATCGGGATAGCACATGTTACTGATCTGTAACTATAAAAGGTTGCCTTGTCACACATTCAAACCATCTGTATCTACCTGTAGGACAGTACAAAACACTGAAAGACAAACCGAAAATGAGTATTACACTAGTTAATAACACCTCCGATTACTAAGACGGTATGTATAACATGTAGTTTGCCTGTGTATGTAGTACCTGTACTGTAAGAATTACAGTGTAATCAATGCATATAGTGGAAATAGCTATCTTGTAGCAATGTATTGTTGAGCAGTAGTAATGCTTGTAGTATTCTATGTGTGTACTGCTGTAGGTCACATGGCACACTCCACATACACCACAAGGGATGGTATGGGCTTGGAAGCCACCAATTCACTTCCAGCCACTGTCAGTGTCAGGACTGGTCCAACAAGTATGTGCTATAACAGGGCATAGTATATGTCGATATATTGTAACAGTCGACATGTGTATGGGTGTATAAGTAAGATGAACATGTTAAAGGTGGGCTTACCATGCAAATATGGTGTGCATTGTGGGATATTGTGCCAATAACTTTGTAATGTACAGTATTCTAGGCAGATCTGTATTCTATTCTACATAGCAGTTCTGTAATGTCATGCAAACAGTAGTTATGTCTATTGGCAATTACAATACTCAATGACAAGATGCATAGCATTAACATTCATCTGAAAGGTTAGCAGCATGATAGCAAAGATAATTGGAAGAGCCAGGTAACTATCCATGCACATAACACATGTAATATCCACCTCTCTACTATCGTTTGCAAGCAATAACAGCTGTGCATGTGTACATGTTATGAAAATGTGTAGTGACCCTTGTTACAGGGCTGGGCCAAATGGCTATGTGCACACCTACATAGAGTGGGTATTGAGAGTACAGACACACTGGTTGAACTACCAGGTTTGTGTAACCCAACCTCTCATTGCCAACCTAACAGCCGCCTGCACATAATGTATGTAAGGTAGTGCACAGCACTGGTAATGAAACAGGTTGTATATCATCTTTAACTCCAGTGTAACATCTGCAGTAGGAGTGTAAGATGTAGGAGACAGCTGCCCAACAGAGCTCATGGTCCTGATTGATATGTGAATATATACCTAGAGAAGGAAACAGACCTGTAGACACTTGCATCATCTGTAATCAACTAACAGGATGTGATGTGCTCCTCAGAGGAGGATTGCTGCTAAAGGTAGCTACAATGTTTCCGTAATAGCCAGTGTTGTCACATCCATAACACAAATATTTGCATGTGAGAATCACTGTCTAAAACATCTTCATAGGCAATACGTAAACTAAATACAGTACTTGGTACTTGTAGTGCTGACTGCTCATACAGGCATGTCCACTAGTCAGCTGCTGGTGTTTCCTAATGTCAGCTTTGTATATGTGGCCATCCAAGGGGTATGTAATCTCTATGCCATGTACACTGCCAGACCCACCTAACACCACATCCCACACATTGTTTGGGATGCAGCTACAGGGGTAAGCTGGAAGGCAGCCCAGTCTACAGCCATGACTGGACTGGACAGTCATGAGGTGTAGGTTAACACATGCAGCTCATCATCACAACCAACACATACCCTTACCAGAACACAGTACGGACACCCACACACACTCTACAGGAAATCAAACACATTCACAGATGCGTCTAAGTATCTGGCCAAACAAGTGACCCCCCCCCCCCCAAGCAGGAAGAGACAGACACCGAACTACACAAACTGTATGACATAGTTTGCATAATTGTGCCACACCTCTGAACACATGACTAGAAACATGCCCAACAGTACTCATTTGTGAATGCAAACTCTAGCACTATGTTACACACTGACCTATACGATGGCATACATACTGTCAGCTGCCTGTCTGCCATGATTAGCCACATACTCATACTCAGACCACCTTTTGAACTATGCACATGGCTCTGGCATATTCCATGTTGTTGTGCAGGACCTGTGATGCAGTAGCCTGGACTGCATGGAAACACATATAGGAACTTTCAGGTCTTGTAGCCCATGCAGGTATGTCCCAAGGCCTGAGTAGCATTCTGCCATTGGCCAGAATGAAACTGCAGTACAGGGACAAAAGGATTGTATTCCACAATTATCTAGTGTAGTGGTGCATGTCACAGGGTATCCAGTATCTGTCATCTTGGGATAACTTGGTTGACAGACCATGATGCTTTGCCAGACAGGGCCTGCACATGTCACCCCTGGGAATCTGGATACTGCCTAGAGCTCATGCTTCCCCTATAGTGCCTTCATCATGCATGGATCAAGTGAGGGTCCACTGCTGTTACAGGGATAGCCAAGTAATAAACTGCGTGTCTTGCTACACAATGATACATCAGAAACACTATACGGACACACATATATCAATCCCTAACATGGAGAACATATCTGTGCAGTGGCTGAAACATGTTTCAATGCTCTGGAGAGCACACCTGCATGACCATGTTATAACACATACCTCACCTCTCGCCCATTCTTCTTTATTGGAACACATGGGCCGCAGGTGTGTCCATATTCCTGAAGGATATGTACACCCCCATGCTAACTGCACTTGCATATCATCAGATGCATTATGCTGAGCAACTACCTTTGTGCCAAAGTGGAATTCAAAATGCACCTTGAGACAGATCACCCACCAGACCGTGGACTTCCCAACTGTCATAATGTGCTGTAATGGGGAAGATTAGGTCTAAGACAGAACCATAATAATGGCTACTCCCAACTATAGGCTGGGGTGCCGTCTGTGCAGAGCCTGCATGTCCTCCCTGTGGTCACGTGGGCTTCCTCTGGGTGCTCCAGTTTCCTCCCACATCCCAAAGACATGCTGTAGGTGGATTGGACACTCTAACTTGGCCCTAGGTGTGAGTGTATGCATGTGTGTGCCTTCTGTGGAAGGTTGGGCGCTGGGCTGGCAACTCGACACTGTAAAACTCCACTGCTAATCATGACCAGAAAGGTGATCTGCTGTGGTGACCCCTAACTGGGAAAAGCCGAAAGAAGAAGAAGAAGAAGACTACAGGGCCCATGTACTAATGACTATGCAGGTACAAGCTGCACTCTCTAAAGCCATACATACAGCTTTCATGGGACCTGTCAATATCCCAGGGTGTATCTTACACAAATGTAAGAACATTCAACTATCCACATACACATCATGTTCAATCATAGCTCCATGTCAGGCTGTGTACACACCGAATGGTGCACAGCAACAGTTATCACACCCCACAAAGAAGGAGACACCATTGATAATGGGACATAGTGCACAACTACCCTGCTGACTCTCGTCTGTACAGCCATGAACTGTGGTCAACGTAGTTGATGCACTTGGTACAGATGCAGATGACAGTAGGGTTGATTCACCCTGCATATCATGACCTTGCCAGGTCGTAGGACACCATCACCCATACTGTGTTCCAGCTACATTCAGTAAACTAGGTGTATATTCCTATGTCACAGGAGTGGTTGGCAACTGGACTGCTGGCAGAACCCACACTACAGAAGGTGTCTGATGACTACACACACATAAAACAAAACCAGTGCCAGCCACAGTAATACAGGGGTCATTCCTGGTACTCCCCCTCTTTGTTATCCATACCACATAGACTAACACAGAAGGCATCAGCCTATTGATGTTTGCAAATGACTATGAACTAGGAGCAATAGTTGACTCATTGTGTGCTGTGTTCCACATACAGAAGGGCCTTAGTCTGTCAGATGTGTGGTGTGTGATGTATGGCCACAATCTGACAGCTAAGTATTGCATTGTCATCCCCTATGTTACAAACCCTGTACCCATTAACTACCACCTAGGCAGTGGTCAAAATAAGGTCCACTGTGTGTATGGGATGCAGCTGGACAGTACTTCCTTTTGATAGTTACGTCACCACAAAAGACAGGTAGTCATATCTGGCACCTCTAATCATGACAGGGTGCCATCCAGGAATATAGAGATAACTGCTCAGCCATACTTAACACCCATGTGACCCATAATAGATCACATATTTCCTTTAAGGGTTATTGCCCATGTGTAGATGGCCTACACTACCCTTCACAATCCCTAGCTGCACTATATAGCATGCAGCCTACTCTGAATAAAACCATGTCCAACCCAGAGGTGTTGGACATGCTGCACTTAACACATCCTGATCCCAAATAAACACATACGCCATGGACATCCATCTTTCTAGTACAAGGATCACAACATGCCTGACAAATCCCTGTCCCATACACTTAACATACTCTTGCCATACTATGCATCCCTGTCCAGTGAAGCTGCACATCGCCCTTCTCTGTGACATGGTGTGATGACTGCATGCCAAATATATCAGTAATCATGTGTATCAGTTCTGCGGCACTGCTTGAACTGGCCACTGAAACTTACCTGTCTGTTGCCTACAGCTAGGTAACCTGTCTGCCTAGGCTCATAAATGGCCCAGGGCATATAACCTACTAGATCACTATGACCATACATGCTATAGTTGATATCCAACCCTGCAAATACCATCAGGCTAGCTATTGTCCCATGCATTACACATGTGCAACACAGGCAATACATGGCAGGATGCTACACAGCTGTACAGTGCCATGTAGATGCATATGGCAAAACACATACATGCTTGAAAGTCTGCAGGGTCACAGGTCATGTCCCTAATGGCTATGTATGACTATATATGTGACATATACACATCATTAAGGTTGATTGCATTAATGTGAACACATCCAGGCATGTGATGATAGGTAAAGACACCACTACAGGCAAACAGACATGCCCACGTCAAGACAACATCCACATGGTGTATGAGCAATGTCATCACATGACACACACATATATGGTGATAACATCACATTACCAGTAGGTGTCAAATGTGTGTGACTTATACATGCCAGTGGTGTTAGTGCCATGTAGATTTACAAAGATGTATTTGTAATCATAATAAATTTGATACACATGTATGTTCAACTGTACTGCTGTACTTCTCTGTGAGTTACTGTGACCTGTCTCCATCGTTATGTCTTCCAGGTATGCCACGTAGCAGACTGCTGCTGTACAGCCACTTGGGGTATGAGGTCCACATCCCATAACTCCACGACAACTACACAACGGGTGTGTCATGACATGGAAGCATTCACCTATACAGTTTCCAAATACCTACATGTGTTGCACAACATAGACATACATCCACATCAAGCCACAGATACAGTATATTCACCTTGCTTGTGTCAGATATCGCTGTCATGCCTGCTCCTCATGTGTGTGAGGTACACAGATGGCATGTGGGACACATAGTACTTGTAAGTTAGCCATGTGTGGGCATAGTTGCCAGGTATCAGTAATATGGTTGCAGTTGTGCAGGGGTGTCATCTGTAAACCCTTCTGTGACCTGTGTCACACATGCCACATTAGGGTTTATTGTGTATACATCTCAGTGACGTGGGTCACATTCCACATTAGATATGTATTGTATGTGAACATAGTCATGGCTATGAACTCCACCCAGGTAAAGTCAGTACCCCTCCTCCTAACATCCCTCACTCCTCAGAAAATATTGCTACCTCATTCAACACACACTTCACCCAAACCATACTATCACTAGCTAAACAACACAACCCCCCTCCCCTCCAACCCACACCTTCAACTAGTAATCTTCCCACTGCCTTCTCTTTTTCTCCTGTACCTACCTCCAACATAAAAAACTCTTAACTAAACTTAAACCCACCAAATTAGCAGCAGACAACCTCCCAAGTGAATACCTACAAATCACAGCTGATGTTCTGGCCTACCCAGTATCCATCTTGATTAACCGATCTCTGTCAGAAAGTTACATTCCCACATTGTGGAAAGTCTCACATATAATTCCCCTCCACAAAGGCGGACCCTCTGCAGAACTAACCAATTACCGCTCCATAGCTATTCTCTCTCCACTCTCCAAAATACTAGAGAGATGCATACACTCTCAGGTCTCACACTACCTCCTTACTAACAACCTCCTTTCCAGTACTCAGCATGGTTTCTGACCAAACCATAGCACCACCACTGCCTTACTCTCCTTTACTAATACTATCCTTCAGCATAAAAACAATGGCTATCTCTCCTCTGCTACTTTCCTAGACCTATCTAAAGCATTTGACATGGTCCCACACAAACAACTTATCTCTGTCCTCAATAACCTATCCTTCTCACAATCAGTCACCAACTGGTTTCAGAGTTACCTGTCTGACCGCTAACAATCCGTTGTATGGCAGAATGACATATCTCCCCAACTACCTGTCTCCATAGGGGTTCCCCAAGGATCCATCCTTGGACCCCTACTTTTCTCTGTTTACACCAATAATCTAGCCTCTGCCACCAAACATGGCACACTCATCCAATACGCAGATGACTCAACCATCATCTGCTCAGCCCAGTCCCTACCCAAACTGCAAAAAGTCACACAGGAAGCCTTTTCCTCTGTTGAAACATGGTTATCCGATGCCCAATTAATACTCAACCCAAACAACACTAAACTACTCATCTTCCAACCCACCAAACATACTCAAAACTACTCTCACTTTAACATCACAGCAAAAGACAACACCACTATATACCCAACTGAACACACCAAATTTCTAGGAGTGGAAATAGACAATAAACTAAAATTTGACATTCACATATCCATGACCATAAAAAGTCCACAAAAAACTAGGAGCATTATACAGAAATAAACAATTTCTCACCAAAGCAGCAAAGATTTCAATAGCAAATTCCCACCTTATCTCCACCCTACTTTATGCCTCTCCAGTATATACCAACCTAAGGCAATGTGATCTAAACAAGCTAGAGACCTGCTACAACAAAATCGCCAAATTCGCCACAGGGGCATCCTACTGTAATCACCACTGTCTCTCACTTGCTGAACTGGGCTGGCTTGAACTCCCTCACCTCCTTCAATGGTATCAACTCTCACTCACCCACAAACTAGTAAACCATCCACTAAATGTCCCATCCCTCCAGAATCTACTCCAACCCTATCGCACCACCAGACCACTAAGATCCAGCAACAAAAATCACTTGCAGATCACTAAAGCCAATAACTCTGCTGGTGAAGCACTATTCTCTTGCGCCATAGCCAAATTATGGAACTCACTCCCACCCACAATTACCTCCGTACCATCATGCACCAACTTCAAAACTTTATTAAAAGTGCACCTAAAAACATGCTGGTTATGCCCTTGCAACTCCCACTAATATCATCCACCCCATCCAACTACTACCTTTCTTTCACCTCCACTAACTACCTTGATGATAGCAAGCTCAGATGCTCATAAGCCTAGTACTTATTATACAGCAGGAACTTCTCATTGTTACATTTGTTAATGCCTGTTATGTACTTCACAGATAAAGATTCTAGTTGTCTACTGATGCACTATGTTCTTCATCTGTAAATATGTTGTAAGTAATTTCTATGTTAAATTGTTAATCACTATGTAATCCAATGTAACTGCTGTCTGTTTATTTTACTGTGGAGCTTTTCTCCCCGGGCCTCCGCTGAAAATGGACCCACGTCCAGTCGGAAACTCCCGGTCAACAAATTTAAATAAATAAAAATAATAAAATAATAAATAAAACTGTGTCAGTAGCTCACACTGTATAGCAATTGTGAAGCCACATGATGCCCTGCAATAAGTATGCACATTATCTTAATGTGCAGTATGTCCCTGCATATTTGTAGGGTGGACAGACAACATTGCATCAGCTGAAGGGCCATGTTAGTATAACACATCCCTGCATTGGGACACCATTACCGTACTGTAGATTGGAAAGGACACCATTGTGTTGCACATGTATGCATGTCATTCAACACGTCAGCAGAAGATATGTCATACTACATGTGATTGGCAAGGTCATACACCACACAGCAGGCCAGTGTACTGTAAACCTGTGCTGGTCTGTGGCACCACTGCAAAGTAGGGACAGCCATGTCAAATATGTGTGTACAGCCACATGCACAATATCTACACTCAGCTTAGGGGTAGGCGGAATAATGTTGAACAGACATGCACTGCTTTGGGGGAGATATGCAAGCTAGGGCTCAGGAAAACATAGTATGCAGTCGACATACCCTACTTCTCATGTCCTCACACATAGGGACGGTGGCCAAAACAAAGTATCAGTAGCAGATGTACAAAGGTCCGGTGGCCAAAACAAAGCATCAGTGGCAGATGTACAAAGGTCAGCGACGGTCTGTTAACATGTGGTGTATGTTGCCCACACCATGGCTTTGAGGTGCAATGGTGCAAAGTGCATGCATTGTGTTGCAGGTATGGGGCATAAGCTACTAACACAAATGGTGCAATACAGGTATGTATGCTAACCAATTGTGTAAGGTGCATGCTGTCTGCTATAACACATGCATGCTGTTGTGTGCAACTCAGGGATGTATGATAACTACCACTATAACTGCCTAAGCAAAAACTATAATTGTCTAAGCTGAATGCCATCTGCCATATCACCTGCATGTAGTGTGTGTGTCTGTGTGTGTCTGTGTGTGACAGTGTGTGTCTGTGTGTGTCAGTGTGCATCAGTGTGCATCAATGTGTGTCAGTGCGTGTCTGTGTGTGTCTATGTCTGTGTCTGTCTGTCTGTGTGTGTCTCTGTCTGTGTGTGTCTCTGTCTGTCTGTCTGTGTGTCTGGTATAACTTGTAATGTACAGTTCTTGTCTTCCCCTCACAGGTGTTGATGTAGGAGCATTGCCCTCCTGCAGTCCACCTGATGTTAGTGTCCCCACAGACTCTAGCAGTGATGATGATGATAGTATGATTGAGGCAAAGGCAGGGTTGTCAGGGGCTGAATCTGTGCCATTGGTTGCCATTCCACCTGTCTCCCCCTCATCCTCGCACACAGTTCTCCTGCCTGCACATACCCCATCACCACCGGCCATAGAGGAAGGACAGTTAGTATGTGGTAACATAGAACAGGGAAATGCGTTGACTATGGAAGGTGTGCCTGCACACCATGATCCCAGTCAACAGACTAGTGATGTCCCACACAGGCATGTGCCCAGCACTGCTTGTAGGAGGACCACTGGCCAACATGCCCCTGCGAGACAAAGCACATCAGCTGGAGTCACCAGATGCATGTTTTGGGTTGTAATGGAGGCACAGAAACATGCTGACTAGCACAACAGAGAAGGTCTGAGGCTTCAGAGGTCTGCTGTCCATTCATTAACTGACAACATCCAGGCACTTGCAAATGCTCACCATCATCTTGCAGATGTTTTGGATAGACGATTGGGTGACATGGTGGGAGTCCTTGACCGTGGCATGTCAATCCTCGAGTGTGGAATGTCTGTGCTGGAACATCTGGTGGGAATGAGGTGTCAGGCACATGAACATAAGTCAGCTACATCCACCTGTTGAAGGTCTACGTGAACATGCTTCTGCACATGCCCACTCCCATAGTGGCAGTAGCAGCAGCAGTGCAGCTGGTGCTGTGCAGTCCACCCCAGGACACAGCAGGCCATGTGCACGTGGTCCTGGATGGTCCCAACAGGGACACAATTCCAGTGGACATGTGTCATCAGACGGTACCCAATCTGAACCTCTGTTTGGTAGTGACCATGCAACTCCTGGCAGGAGCAGGTCACGTGGCCATGGCTGGACACTG
>NC_056737.1:281248031-281253031 GCF_019279795.1 Protopterus annectens
GACTGTGTTGGCAAGCCATACCCCTACATCTGGCAAAAAGCCTGATGAACAAAGTATGCAATCTTACTATTACCCGGAATAGGTCCTGAACCCATGTATCACACAAAAACACACTTGCCTAAAATATCCCCCTATGTTGCTAGTACCCTGCACATTGATGACAGATAGTAGGCATGGTGTGATTGCAGTGGGGTGCAGAGGGCATGGCACCCTGTACAGCAGTACAATGGGCACATAATTGTGGACAATGTGCCTTCACTATGTTCCTCACTGGATGCCTGCAACATATGTGGTGCCATACAATGCCTTACACATGTGCCCTGTATGGACTGATGCCACTGACACCAATGAATACCTGTATCATGCTATCAATGCAGGTGCCGGGTCAACCTGCTGACTATAAGCAGGTCCTGCCACACCAGGCCAGTACTGGCATATTAGAGGGTAACAGTCTGTGTACACAACATGTGCCAGCCAAACCAGGTACACCTGTACATGTCACTGTACATTATTGTGGGAAATGCACATCCCAGGCAATGTCCATGTCAAGGACTATCAAACACAGACATGGCATGCATTGCAAAGCTATGGCCATACACAATGGTAACCAGGATGTCAGGACAGTTCATACAATAACCATCTCTGTGGCACACTGCAGACACTACACCCCTGTACCATACTGCACACCATTGTCGGGTGGTGTGATGCCAAGGATTACCCCTCACCCAGCCTTGTACAGCCATCTTGCACAGCCAACAACTACACACCCATGAAGCAATGCACACATGCATGTCAGTACTGGCACCTTGTGTCTGCGTGTGGGGTATGATGCTCCCAACCACAGTCACTCCCAGTATAACTCCAATTGGCATTCCAACAGATGTCAAACACATTCACATGCCCTAGCCCATAGAACCTCTGGATATCCCCTGTGGTGCATATAGTACCTGTGCATTACCGAAGTGTGACAAACTAAGTAGTTTGGAAGTATATTTGTGGGCCTGGCAAAGAGTGTCAATGTGAGTCCACTAAAGAGTGTGGTTGTGTTGACAATGACATCTGTTCATGTGGACAGCCATGTGTGCTACATCTAATGTATGTCTACTATATCTCTGTTGCAGATGTCGTTCACAACACACATATATGTTCTTACAGCACACCAACATGTCTGCTTTGTGGAACATGGAGTAACTGCATGCACTTGTAATAGTAATGACTAGTCAGTCAGAGGTTTGAACCCCTGTACTGGTAGGTGTGTGACAGACAATGCTTAAGTTTTAGTCTCCAAGCCCTTCTCTGATGTACTTTGCCTCTTTCTGTCCCTCCCACACACTCTCAGGTGGATGTGGAGGTGTACACCTGCTCAGCAGCAGCTTGTGTTTTGTAAGTGATGGTCATGATCAGGTGATGGCCTCTGCCCCTATTGCAGTCCTCCTGTAGCTGAGTGCATGTGGAACAGCTGCAATGATGTTCCCATAGCCATTCGCATGAAAAACACAGTACAATATCTAGGAACATCATGTTGGTGTTTGCTCATGACAGTCGCTGTGAGTGGTACCTGGATCTGGTGTTTGTTAAACAGCATCACAGATGATATCTGGATGTTCCTCAAACAACAGACACAGTGGGAAATAGCCTAAAGATAGGAGGGTGATGTGCCAGACATGACTACAGCATGTAAGTGTAGCTATGCTTCATTGAGACTACTGCCTGTTTAACAAGGTATGTGCGGTAATGGCTATTCTGCATGTATTAAAACTGACAAGACAGTGCTCTGTTTGTGATGGAACCCCATCTGTAGGGCCATCTGTGGACTGGTCAGTGTGTGGAACCATTTGTTTCCTGTGTTACTCACTGAACACACATTTGTGTACTGCAGGAGCATAGTGTGAGGATTGCAGCTGGTACCTGGTGATAGTGATGAGTTACTGCCATCACATCCCTGACTGGACATATGTCACATGAAACAGTGGTACGACAGACACTATCTGGGGTTCTCAGTAACATGCCAATAATGGGCCACTGTTCACAGCTGCAGTCACAGGTCTTCTACACTTTGTACAGATGTCATGCAGTATATATGCATGTTGTGCTCCCTCTGCAACTGTATACCATCTGTTGTGTTGGGTTGATGGTCATATATATGCATGCTGTTATAAGTAATCCTGAATGCTGTTGACTATTACTAAGCCATATCTGTGTTTAAACTGCAACACCATAGGCTGTATGGGTTTGGAGGTCCCGGCAGAACCTCCTGTCCCACTTCAGCTGGCCATGACACCAGGCACGAGCACATCTGGGGCCCAGCCTTGGACCTCCACCTCTGTTGGCTCTGCAACACCTTCTGGTGGTACCGCCACTGAGGATTGGGCTTGTCCCCCCTGGGAGCAGGTCCAGATAGGAACATGTCTGCTGTCGTACAGTCCCAGACATGATGCATAGGGGGCGCAAAAAGGGGTTTTGAGGCCAGATACTCCAGCTCAAGGACAGAGTGTCACATTTACAGGGTGAGGCTGCCCCTCCTAGACAGCTCCCAGCACTGCCACATTTGCAGCTGTTTTTGTGCAGTGGTGGCTGCCTATGGCTGGGGACCTCAGTCCCACTGTTTCCATCTGGGGGCTCATGGGCTTGTTACTGCTGAACACCCCTCCCCATCTGATGTGTATCCCCCTACGTGTCATATACCGACCCTGTATGCTGTCTTGTCTGTCATCCTACCCTACCTATACTCCACGAGCATACCTACTCTCCTTCCCCCACATCCCACTCTCACCCTACGGAAACAAAAGGCCAATCGGTTCCTAGAACAACATTTGCCCCATACATAACTGTCCATTTCACACACATGTCCACTGGACACATTACTCTTTTAATACGCATCTCAACATACTCCAGTTGTCCTCATCCCTGTCTCTCAGGCGCACGATCCTAGTACGCACATGACTCCTAAATGTTCCAGGTACACGCAATGCGGTTGCCCCATTGTACACACAACACTATCGGTCCCTCTATGGTTACCCCATTTACCTTTAGCATGATGTCGCACACAGCACCTTGCAAGAGTACTGTTCTCGCATAATGAATGGACAGGAACTGTTGTGTTAATGTAAATAACATGCACAGAGTGATGTATTTGGCCAATGTACAAATGTTTGAGTGTATGAATGACACATGTCTGTTTGAGGGAGTCTTGATATTACATAGGACAACACCACTACATAATACAGGCATTGCTGGTGTTTCCCTTTTCATTCCTTTGTAATGCTTTGTTGTCACATGATATGTTACTGATATATCTATATATATGTATGTATCTATATATGGACATAAACACTCACACATACATCTACATGATGGAATACATTTCCTATACTGTTGAATGACTGATCTGGATGATATGTTTGTGATAAGGTCCAATGTCTGTATATCTGCCATGGCTTAGAGGTAACTCACAATAGCTGTGTGTGCAGGGTCCTGGTTTTGAGCTTTGCAGAGGCCATTTATTTTGTTGCTGGGCAGAACAAGGCCATTGTATACGGAGTGATTAAGGCACATTAAAGCTGTTGTGACCGGGTGTGCGTAGGTTTGTGCAGAGCTAAGCAATGCTAACCTCCGGTTACAGTGTCTTGCACTCAGTTAGCCTCTACATTGCTTTACCAGTGTAATACTCGCATAATGGCGGCCAAACAGGCTTACACCCGTTTGCTCCCGCACTTGCAAATGCACTACATTTGGTGTTTTCATCTGACACTCACACCCCTGGGTGGAAGTGAGGACTATGATATTACCTTGTGATGCCTATTACATCGGATTACATGCCTACAGTATCGGGAATGGCTGCCCATTAGGCGACAGCATGCCATTCGACTGTACAGAATCCTCGGCCTGTACAGAGTTTGATTCATATTATTGGTGTGTTCCTCTTACAATCTGCACCCGTCTGGCTAATACATGGGAACTGACACTCTTCAATACAAACAAGTAATTGGGTTTTGGAACCCACATCCTTCAGCAGAGTCATGCTACTGCATATCTAATATTCTGTCATCTTTCTAAGGTTGTCAGTGGAATATGCCCTTTCTGTCCCTATCAGACCTCTCATACGATTGGGGAAACATACAAACTGAATCAGGGACACGGCATAACAACATCAGGGACACATTTAAATTATTGGTGCTATTAACCTGACACATTGACAGACTCAGAGCATATGAATTCATACACATTTTCTGAGGTAAATGATGTTTATAACTCTTAATTGTTGTTGTTATTCATTACGTGTAATTCATCACCTTTCCTCCAAATGTCACTAGTTTTAGGAGGGATTAAGTGGGACAGAGTTAGAAATTGAGTTGAAATCAGGGATGCCCCTGGAAATTGGGGACAGTTCAGAGGTATGGTCCCTATTTGTTTCCCCAGTGGTTTATGTCCTGTCCAGTGGATGTGCTCTTAGGGGTTGAGAGGTACGGGCATCAGCTATGCCCATTTTGGAATATTACTTACATCCCTGGGATGGTCCTAATATGACTGCGCCAGCCAACAACTGCACGCCTAGGCCCATAAGTGCATACCCATAGTTCCTTCACTTGCCACTCCTCTACAGCACTCATCCTTACTGTGGGTGCAGGTAGGATATAAACACACCACTAAACACTGCCCACTCTCCCCGTGTCGGGACACATGTCGTACATTGTGTCGACCCATGGGTTATCAGGCTTGCACAACCTACTGGCACATCTACAGCCTGGTTTGGTAAGTTATTACTGGGACTACCACCGATGATCATTAATTTTTGGTGTCCCACAAGGGACATCGATGTCTATGTTTCAAGATTAGACCTGGCAGGTCTCTCTCACTGGTAGTACCCTGCCGGTGGTCTGGGAAGCAGTGGTGTGTTTACCTTTATTGTGTGCCTGTATGTCTCACCGGCCTAGCTGGGGGGGGGGGACGGTTGATGCTATGTGTTACATGTTTGTTTATTGGACCTCTCACCCCCATAT
>NC_056737.1:281255531-281323031 GCF_019279795.1 Protopterus annectens
CTGGCACACCTGGCTCCATAATTTCATACCCATAGTTCCTCCATCCCACCCGTGTTCAAAATACATGCACACCACTTGTTATCGCAGCCATGACACACCTCCACACATTGCCCTCTCCCGAGCGTTAGGGGCCCTACACGTATGTTGTCCCAACCCATGTATTCTCAGGCTCTCCCACCATTTAGTCCTTGAACATACCTGCTCTTGCTTGTGTAATGGTCGGATGGCCAATCCACCTATCAAATTTTCTGATTGTAAAGTAGACTTAGCAGATCAACAATGTTACTCCCACTGGTAATACCCTGCCTGTGGTGTGAATAGCAGTGCTTTGCTCACTCCTGCCCAGCTTGATATGACATACGCTGACAGCGCTATATAATACTGGGGTTGCTGTTGATTCCCTTCTCATTCCTTTTGTATTCTTTATTGTTATGACGTTCATTCTTCATATATATATATATATATATATATATATATATATATATATATATATATGTATATATATATATATTATATATCTGTACATACTTACATACTTATATACATTTCCTATGCTGGGCACTGCTTATACCCATGCAAGAACACTCAGACTTGCTTACTGGTACTTATATATGTTTACTGCTGCTTATTTGTGCTTACACCTGCTTACTAGTGCCTTATTCATTATGACAGTACCATTTTGAATGAAATTTAGTTAAACATCTCATGCGATACTCAAGTTCACATTTACATGTTATTATGTCGGTTTTACAGCAAAACGACATTCATTCCACATTGGAAAATGATATACGCTATAGTTGGACTCAAACCATGAATGCCTCTTCGTTAGGCGGATGCTCTAACCACTATACTATTGATGTTTATGTTAATTCTGCATGTTTTTCTCTATTTGAATGATTTTGATGTGTAAGCTACGTTCGGCGGAGGGCAGCGACAAGCAAACACACTGCACTTTGCTTACACTTTTGATATTGCAGCAATACAAATGTAAAATAGGGACACAGGGAATCTAATTGTGAAAGTTCCAGGATGGGGCTCAACATTCCACTACGTGTTTGTGCGTTTACTACTTTGATTTTATTTCACTATTTATGGACACTCTTGTATGCTTAGCATACATTTTGGTATCCATGGAGACTGAATTACTGGCTTACTATTAGAGGCGGGCTCTAATAGTAAGCATAGTAGGTTGTGAAACTGTCGGGGCATGTTTACACCTCTGTAGAGCACTTGTATACACCCTCTGAACTCGCACATGTTTCCTGTGCATGTCAAGGGTGCGGCGGCATGCCCTCATACATATTCATATGGAGCTGCTGCACCATCTGTAATGAGGACACTCGGTGCAAGGCTAAAACCATCCTTAAATAATGAATAACATTGTTGCCCTGGAGCAAATTCTTGGTTGGGGTGCCTTCTATGCAGATTCTACATGCCCTTCCTATGTCCATGGAGAATTTTTCCAGCTTCTTCCCATATAACTCAAATACATGCAGTAGTCTGACTAATTATTCTAAATTGCCCATAAATGTGCATGTGTATGTGTGTGTGTGTGTGTGTGTGTGTGTGTCTGTGTGTGTGTGTGTGTGTGTGTGTGTGTGTGTGTGTGTGTGTGTGTGTGTGTGTGTGTGTGTGTGTGTGTTTGTGATGCAGAAGAAAGGAGTGATGATCTAATTTTGTTCCCTACTTGCCTGGTAAACTCTGGGATGGCATTGGCTATCCATGGGGTCAAACTCTGGGGGTGGCATCAACTATCCATGGGGTTACTTGCCTAGTAAACTCTGGGATAGCATTGGCTATCCATGGGGGTCACTACAGGAATTGGATGTGGCTTAACAGTACTTGACAGCAATTGATGGATGATATTATTATTGAAGAACATAAAGCAGTAGACCTCTGAGATCAATATAATTCTAAGGCCTTTAAATACTTCTACAACAAATTTCATACTGCTTTCTCTTTTAAATCTGTGGTAATAAAGACTTGTACATCTGTAATTTTAAGTATCACTTTTATCTGCTTTCTTCTACTTCTCTGAGTAAATGCCTTCCTTTCAAAACCTTCTAAATAATATAAGCAAAGTTGACACAAGCTCTGTTCTGCCTCTCTCATTTCCATCTTTAATATACTGTCAAGATGTGAGGTTTTGCTAACAGTTGAATAGCTGACACTGTCATAGCTGTGAGTCTGTATACTGAAAGGCTCAATAATGTGGCAAGGCTGTTGCAGTGGGGATTGTATAAAAGCTGCAGTGCAGAGGTAGCTGAGATGCATGGGGAAAAAAAGAACCACAAAGCACTATCAACAGTGATGACGTTTATATCACACTGGCTCACCCATCTCCAACCATTCAAAAAATAAATACAAATAAACAGACATAAAAGTCCAAGAAAGAAAGGCAAAAGTAGCCCTTGATCATTGAAATTGCTACACTCTGCAATTATAGTGTCTTTTACACTTGGAGGCAGAAAGGGATAAAATACTCAAGATTCTCAAGCAGAAATGAGAACAATGTGGGAGAGATAACCAGACATTTCTAATAGTAGTTGGGACAGCAGAAGTAATACAAAGGAATTTACAGTTGTACTTAAATATGTTGTCAATACTGTAACCCCATATGAACTTCAGAAGGAGGCAATTCTGGTCACATTGTGGGTCCAGATAACAGCAGTTAATGTCAAAGACTGAAACAGGACTAATTTCATCAACTCTAATCTTATCCTAACTTAGGAATGGGGTCAATTTCCATCATGGTAAGTAAAAAAAAAAAAAAAAAAACTTCAGCATATGGAGAAATTAAGCTGCTGAACTGCTGAAGCAAAACAGAATGTATCAAAAAAGTTTTGTCATTGATGATGCTATAACTGGAATATGGGCACAGAGGACTAAGGTTATGAGCTTTTAATAAGCTACTTCCTACATGAATCATGCATTCTATATTAACTGCCCTCAAAAATTGTATTTGAATATCTGCAAAACATGACTGAAAGGTGTGTAAGGACATAGGGAAAGAAAACAATGCAAAATCTGTATCGTTTTATCAATCTCTAAACCGAACATTGTCCATATGCAAAATTAATTTTTAATCTCTGTTCCAGTTCAACATAAATTCCTATTAATGAAGTTTTGAACATTATATTCTAAATATATTTCCAAATATTTAATGTAACTGTTTGGAAACTACTAAACTTTCTCCAAACAAGAAGGAACTAACATATGCAATATAAATTCCATAGTAGTATGTTCTGATACTAGTATTATAAGTACATTTTACCATTATGACTAAGTAAACTTGCCCTTTTAAAAGTATAACTGAAAAATGTGTATATCATTTCAAATCAGATGTAATATCTGAAACTGCAGCCAATCCCATCCCCTTATACATAAGTATCAACTTATCCCCCAAATAAGATATGTTAAGTGCTCTGGGAATACTTCTTAGCTTTGCAATGCTTGTTACCAGATTCTAGACTCCTTGATTAATAGCTATTTATTCTTGGAAAGCAGTCATCTCCCTTATCATTTTGTAAAAGTATTTTTGTGTTGTACCAGGAGGTAGCTAAACACTAAAAACAGTAAAACAATTTGCATCATTAAATTCCTTGGCTCCAGCATAATAACTGTGATCATTCCCAGTTTTAACTATTAGACCCAGGGGGCAATAAAATCATAACCCATCACCTCTTAACACCTTGAAATGTCAAAGCTAGATCCCCATGACCACTTACCTTTTTAAAAGCATTATGTTCTTTCTCATCCAATTAAGTTTCATACAATGCCACAATTCAGTATGCTAACTATGAATAACAAAGCTTCTAAATTTAGCTGCATTGACTAAACAAGTCACAGTCTATATCATTTATCAGTATTATTACTCCATGATATTAAACTTAGCCACTCTTTATAATCATTTCATTTGTCACAATCCTTTAGTGCAGTCAATATATACAAGTACCCATACATTGTTATATTCCTATATACACAGTTTGTTTGTGCTTTAATAATAGCAAACATTTAAGTGTATATGGGCTTTTGGACCCCAAAATTAACACAACCATTTAAACACAGTACCACAGTTAATTTATATGAATAGAAAACACGGTAAGCTCACCTAATATAGTAGGCAAACCTTTGCCTGTAATGTTTTCCAGCAATAACAAAGTAAGAAAGAAAGAAGGCAAACCCAGTCATCTCCTTACCGCAATGGGTATCAACTGCAGACCCTCCCTAGAGACTCTTTTCTTTTACTTAAATTCAGACTTAGTTATGTACCATATATAACCCCAATTCAATGCATTTTTCCTGTTGGTCACAGCAGTATAATGCAGAATGACATAAACAATGACACTGTAGGGGAAATACTTAGATCATAATTTTGAAAAATATTATAACTTTTCATAAGTAGTGAGTATAACAACTGTAACTTCATTACTAATTTAATTCATGCACTTGCGGTATAATTAATATGTCAATGTGCAATTATTCCTTTAATATGTTTAATCTGAAAATAAATATTTTATCCAACTTCATTTGAATTCCACACAAAGTTGGAAGTTTTTTTTAACCAATTAAGACTAAGCAGAATTGTGAGAGCTCTGTCCACCACTTTCCTATATACCACACATTCACATATAGTTCATGTTCTTACCAAGAAATAGCACTGTAGGTAACATTAATGTGATGCCGTAATTGATGACGTTCACAAAACCACCATTGTCCATTGCACTATTAACAATTTGTTAACTTGCCTATTTGATTATGCTACTTGCAGCCTTTTGTTGATTATCAATGTGAGCTTTAAAACAAGAATGTCTTCATTATTCACTGATCTCCAAAATGCTTACAGTTTATGCAATGATAGTCTCCTTATTGTTTCATCAGTATCCTCCTTAGCCCCCTCACTCTTTTCCAGCTGACCTTTTGACCCGGTCCCATCTTTTCTTTGTTTTTATATTCTCTCATGTAACAACCTATGCTTCCTGTAAAAACAGATTTTTTTTAAGTCTACATGGGTAATGCACCAAATCAGACAGTACAAAATTGTAAATTCATCAGTATGGATTCTTTCATTGAGACAAAAAATTGTGTCTGTATTCATCAAGTGTGCACCCTGTAATCATTCTCATAATGTTTATTACTAACCATGCACTTTTTGCTTAGTCACCAAAGCAATGACAGCATTTCACCCTTCACCTTAAATGTTTAAAGCATCTCATTCCATCCCTAAAGTGGCACATCTAACTTTCCAAACCAGGAACAAACAGGCTACATACTCTCTTGCTCTATCTTAATCTAACTTGTATGCAATCCAGTCGACCATCCAACTTCTCTAAAATGCAAGTCACACACTCCTGCCCTTTTTCTTTTATTAGGAAAATCATTACTTTGTGTAGTTTTTTCTGACTTTGCATTTGCGATTGACCTTAGTTCCTTTAAGATGTACTAGTTCAGACAATATGTGGGCACTGCTCTTTTAAATCCTTTATTTTCTTTCTGTAACTGCTCAATTGTACCTGCATGTGAATTCAGAACATTCACCATCTCCACATGCTTTTCTTTGTCCTTGGTAATATAGCTGTCCAATACAGTGGTTATCATCTCAAGTCCTCTTTCAAACACTGTCATAAGTATTTGCCAAAATTCTTTATCAAACCCCTCATCTGGTTACTAATCTACCAGACCCTCAGAATTCACCACCACCTTAATACCATTCATAATATTTTCCACATATATTTCTGATAATCTTGACAATTTTTTTTCTTTAATGAACTTCTTCCACAGATTCTTTCAGGTATCAAGCATTAATAATTCTAATATTCCCTTAGGTGCACTGTTCATAATTAATACTGCTATATCCCTAGGAACGTTGTTCAGCAATAATGCTATTATACTCCTATGACCACTGTTCATCAATATTGCTGCTATTGTCATAGGTATGTTGTTCATAAATAACTCTACTATTTGCTGTACAATTGCAGCAAACCATAACATTTGCCTTCCTTAAAGCAGAAATAAAAAAAGAAAGTCAATGGCAGTGATTGAGTATCAGTTCTAACTTTTATAGAACCTTCAGTGGAAGCCACATTCCTTAAAAATGTTAAGTGAATGTGGCTGGTAACATGTACATAAACAGTAATTTCAATTTTCAAACAGCTAGTAAACTATAACAATACTTGTGCTGTTGAAAATGATTACATTTTGAGACTGTAAATCCTACGTGTAATGGTATTCTTTCCACAATTGCTTTGATGGTTAAAATGCACTGAAAATGACACAGAGCTCTTTCTGAAAGAGAGTTCATTAAGTGTCACAATTCTGATTAAAATGACCTTTGAAATATACCCCCAGATTCACTAATCCTCCATGCAGGTCTAATGTAGTCCTGCATTGAAGCAGCCGCTTAGGAGCAGGATGGCAGCATGCCATGCATATTAATGAAGGCGCGTTGCCCGACCTCCAAGGCATACACTGAGCATGTACGAGTGTAGGGGGCATGTCTGAGAGCAGAGTACTCAGAATAAACATGCCCCTGCAAAGTAAAATAGCAGAAAGTGGAAATAAATGAGCGAGGCCACTCATAGGTGTCCACATATCCCCACCAACAGTCCCCCATGCGTACAACAGCAATAAGACATAAAGATGAAAAGAAGAAACCTCCGTATCATTGTCTAAAGCTCCGAGTACAGCTAACCGTAGGTGCGCGAGTGTGCCCATTGCTCAGCCATGGTGAAAGCAGCCCAAAAGGCTGAAGAGGATAACAACGATATATGCAAATGAAGCATGTCAGCAATAGTGTAGTGGGCAGACCATTCGCTTAACGAGCAGGCATTCCCAGTTTGAAGCACAGCACAGTCTATTTTACATGGCAAAGCATGGTATAAGCAATATTTGTAATGCAAAACCCACTAAATAACATAATTTTTATGAACAGGAGTACTGCAGGAAATGCACATGTGAAGAGTAGGTATCATAATGAATAAGCCAGCAGTAAGCAGACGTAAGCACAGATAAACAGTAGTAAGCATATGTAAGCACTTGTAAGAGTGTGCAAGTGCGTTTGCACGGGGTTAAGCACTGCTGGCACAGATTAAGCAAAGGAGAAGCTAACTGGGTGCAAGACACTGTGACCGGAAGTCAGCAGTGCTAATCTCTGCGCAAACCTGCTTACAACCACTTGAAAGTGCCTTAAGCACACTGTATCCAATGGCCGGTGTTCTGCCCAGCAACAAAACAAACAGCTTCTGTAAGGCCAGAACCCAGGACAATGCACACCATTCACAAAACAATTTACCACTAAGCCATGCCAGATATACAGAAATTGTATGCTGTCAGAAACATAACCCCAGCCCAGTCATGCAACAGTTCACAGAATGTATACCTACAGCTAGATGGGCATGTGTATTCAAAAGTATCACTCTCTAAACAGATACAACATATCTATAGATGTAGTCACATATATATACATATATATAAATATCCAGATATATATATATATATATATATATATATATATATATATATATATATATATATTTATATATATACAAATATATGAACAGATATACATGCAAATGCCGACAACAACACATATATATGTCAACATCTATATGTCCACATATACACATCAAGTGACATATGTACGCAATTATATGTCTCCATAGGTATATAAGGACATAGGTAGAAATATGTAAGCAAATATATGTACTCACAGAGGTATATATGATCAGACATCTATAGATGCCAATGGTAGATGAACAGAAACATATATGTCCACATGCACCGTGAATGGGCTTGAGAGGCCCCAAACAATATATGTCACGTATGAATTTACATACCCCACTGGCCAGCCAAACATGTCCGCCCTGCAATACACTACTAAGGTCATTGTATTGTACGTGTGTCATTGAAATAGGGATTTAAATTAGCCCTCTGTAATGTTTCACATATTGACATCACATCCCCCTCTCCCCCACCCACTAGGCGGGCTGAGCAGTACAGGCCCATCCAGCTAAGGCCAACCCCGACCCAGACATTCATTACCCACAGTTTTGCTTCCCCCCATCCACTGAACACATGCAGCCACCATCCCTACCCTGGTTACCAGCCCGTAGCTTCCACACCACCACACATAGCCCCCCTTCCACACCCCCTCTCTCGGGACCCATCCTCTATGTTGTCTCAACCCAAATTTCCTAGGTCTGGCACATGCCGTAGTCCATGCACATAGCCATGGGTACCTAAGTAACTCTGAATGTAAAAGAATGTTGTATACCCAATGTTCAGTCTGTCCCACATGGGACGAATGATTACCTGGTACTAACAATAGATTTCATGTGTGACTCTGTGTACACTAACAGATTTAGTTGTAGGTATCGCAAAGCATACGTGGCAGACAAGGATGGCCGGTATGCACATGAAACACAGTACCCAGCAATAACAGGCAACATTACAGGATATGTAGCTAACTATGTAGAGGTATGTGTGTGTATATATACCCATAACTACATGGAGATATACCTCTCCCTCTCTGTAGTACAAATGTATACATACATAGACAGACATATATATAAATCCCCACATATAGATATATACATATGCAGACACCCATACATCCATATGCCGTTAGAGATATTTACAGCAATATATATATATATATATATATATATATATATATATATGCAGACATATACAGATATATATATATATATATATATATATATATATATATATATATATATATATATATATATATATACACACACACACACACACACATATATATATATATATATATATATATATATATGTGTGTGTGTGTGTGTGTGTGTGTGTGTAAATATACACATATATATAGCCAGGATATGATACAGCAGTTAAGGATTACATATGTTCACAGGCCGTGCCAATGGGGGTGAGGGGCCCAATCAACAAACGTGTAACACGTAGCATCAACCCCCCCCCCCAGCTAGACAGGTAAAACATACAAACACACAATAAAAGTAAACAAACCACTGCTTCCCAGACTACAGGCAGGATACTACCAGTGGGAGAGATCTGCCAAGTCTAATCTTGAAACAAAGACAAGAATATCCCTTGTGGGACAACCCAAAAATTCTATGGATATTTGGGTTTCCAGGCATTACATGGATTTCCAATGGCAGGGCACGCATGTTCTTGGACTACAAGGTTGGTGAAGCCTGATGATCCATGGGGCAAGGCAACATATGTGATGGGTCCCGAGAAGTGGGGAGTGGGCAGTGTGTACTGGTGTGGCCAGTCCCAACCTGCAGCCACAGTAAGGAAGAGTGCCGAAGAGGAGGTGCAGGTGGGGAACTATGGGTATATAAATATGGGCCTGGATGTGCAGATGTTGGCTGGAGCGGTTCTATGTGGACCGTCCCTGGGATGTAAGCAATAGTGTGCAGTGGGCAGACCCAACACCTAATTAGCAGCAACGCCCGGTACGAGTCCCACAGCAGCAATGTCTAATTTACAAGGCAAAGGGCAGAATAACCAGATGTGTTGTTGCAAACCCAATAAATGACACCAAAGATCACATGGTCGCAACACCCCACTGTAGGCATGTAAGCCGAACTAATTGGCATCACAAGGTATTATTGCTGTCCTCACTCCCACACAGGGGCGTGAGTGTCCAGACCTACCCCCAAATGCAGGGTATATACACAGCTATCACTGTAGAAGAAATGGCCAGCTGTGAACCCTCCTGTCAGCTGTCCTGCACATCCCTGGATATGTCCCCTACTATCAGTCCCTCTGTGTGGCCCAATAACACCACTTACCTATCGACCCCTGTTTCATTCGTAGTAATGTTCACAGTCACAAGTAGGTGACACCCTACACAAAACTATATTGGCACAATTTGGAAACCCCAACCCAGATGTATTACCGCAGCTGTCCCAGACTACACATTTAAATAACACATGAAGGATAAACCCAAGCACACTTGGATCACCACCTGCTCACCACCTGGCAAAGTCCACCACCCCCCAACTAACACTCCATACCCCTACCCCAACTACTGACACTGGCACCTCCTGTCCTGCCTCGCATACATATCCCAACACCCAGCAAACCTGCACTACTGCTCCCCCACCAATCAGTCGAATGACTTACTGTACAGTTAAAATGTCCCCCCTCCACCTACCCACCTACATCTTCACTATTCACATCACTTAAGCATGTATAATACCGACATGTACATGAAGTAGCATGGGGGTATGTGGCAGCAAGTGGGAGTATGCCTGTTTGGGCGGCGGTAAACAATGCCCATACTGGCTAAGCAATGTGAAGGCCAACCCAGTGTAAGAAGCCATAACCGGAGGTCAGCAAGTCTGAGCCTCATGCACACCAACGCATAGCCACCTACACTTGCCCCGCAATGCCTTAGGCATGCTGTAGCCCGCAGCCCTCATCGTGGCCAGTAACAACATAATCAGCACTCCCAGGCCCCCCTGCACACTATTGTCCAAGTGAGTTACCACGAAGGCATGGCAGATATACAATCAGCCACTGTTATCACAAACATATCATCCGGCACAGTCAGTCAGCAGTATAGGAAATATATGTAAGTATGTGCATTAATGCCAATAAACATGTGCATAGTGCTCAGTCACAGTATTCCAAGCAGTCTATGAGTATCAATGAACAGTGCTTGTCCACACATACTGTGAGAACAGTAGTCTTGTATAATGCTGAAGAGAGGAATGGAAAATCAGGCACACCGTGGGGGGGGGGCATGTTTCATCTGCGAAAGCGGGAGATGAGGCTAGTCTGGTGTGTGAGCAAACCGCTGCTTCTCAAACCCCTGGCAGGATGCTACCAGTGGGAGAAACAGTGTAGACTAGCAAAGTCTACTCATGACACAACAACAGGTCCGTCCCTAGTGGGACCCACCAGACTTTGTGGGTCACAATGATGCTTCCACCAGTATCAGAGGAGGATCAAGGAAAGATTTGAATGTACGTGGACTAAACAGATGAAGAGCCTACAACAGGTTGCATTGAGACAGTAAACTGGAGGTGTACCGAGAAGTGCAGAGAGGGAAATGTGTGGAGGTGTGGTATGGCAGGGCTAGCAACTGGAGAATGGATGGATGCTGTGTACATGGAGTTCGGGGGCAAGGGAAAGGGAGCATGGGTATGACATTAAGGTAGAGATATACAAATTAAGCAGAACTGCAATAGTGCAGTGGGCAGAGCATCCTCCTAACATGCACGCATTCCCAGTTTGAGTCCCACTGCAGCACATTCTATTTTCCATGTGAAATCGGTATATCAACATCGTTTTGCTGTATAACCTACTAAATGACATTTACACTTGAACATGAGTATTGCATTACACATAGACACACTCACTATATAAAGGAAATGAGAAGACACACAGGTATGTATACACAGACAACCTTTAATGGTGTATTGTACAATAATGTATGCCATTACCTACAGCACATAGATCTGGACTTATTTGGATTGCAAGGCCCACACAGAAAAGTAGATGCAGACAGTGCGGATATATAACATACTATGCTGTCCAGGCCAAGCCCATCATTTCGTACAACTGTAGACAAAGGATTTGCCATCAAGATAGGTAACAACAAACAATAACAGATGTAGTTCAGCAGTTACACCCTGTAGTCAAGGCCTAGGGAGACATTTACTACCTGTGATAATGTCTATGTATCTGTCACATGTATGGACCCTGACCAACAAATGTCGTGGGAGTCCACGATATGATTGGGATGATTGAAGGAATGCTAGCAGTAAATAATGATAGGCCAATACCAAACAACCCCTAACCGTATCACAGCAGGACAAAGCCAGCCACATATGAGGAGGACAGAGGCAGGAACACAGGCCATACTCGTAATATTGCTGTTACACACCCAGCAAATTGATGATGTTACAGGATTCGTAGCAACATACCCTTACGCAGGAATAACACATCAGGAACACAACTGGAAGTAGCCATGCACTGATAGCACGCAACAGACAGATTGCCTGGGATACATCTAGGACAAGACCTGTGTTGTGCACAGGCAAAAGCAAACAGACAATCCACTGGCCATCATGTGAGTAGGCCCACTGTTGAGAGCTATGCAGACAGACTGCATTCCATCCTAAACTACTATGTTCATGCAAACACTGCAAGACCAGCAATATACAATGCACATAACAACACTACTCACTCTGTCTGTAGGTCTGGACCATCTTAAGATTGTGTAGTTGTCCTGTGTCTGCAAGCCCCGCTGTAATAGGTACTGCAACCTGCCGTCTGTAACACTACTGCCCACATACAGGAAAGATGTCCTCCATACTGGAAAGGTGAAGGGTCAACGCCCACATGAGTAAGTAATTTATAGTACTGGGTTGCCATGACAACGGTTAACTGAATCACTACACAGCAGGCTGTACACAGTTAGCAACTGTTGCACACTGACTGGTGCAGAGCCCATCACCTGATCATGTGCATCATCTACAAAAGCCATACTGAAATCCATTCAAACCAACTCATTCAATCTACTGGAGAGGGAGAGAGAAAGAAAAAAAAAAAAAAAACAAGATTTATAAAACGAAACTCACACAGTGGGAAACAAATACCTACAAGCCACAACCGGGAAGGCGTCACACCCATCCAAAGAATAAAAGGTATGTAAAACATAACTGTATGTAATTTAATGTAGTATGTGGTATAGATTAATAGGATATATATGATGTAGAATGCTTGATATGTGCCATTTGTAGTTGTTCCTGTAATGATGTCCTGTTGACCAACTACTCTGGACAATACTGTCTGTCCCTGTAAGCAGTGGGACATACCCGCCAACTGTGCAGATCAGCAATGAATGAGAAAGATGTCAGCCCTAATAGTGTATGTTATGTTAGTGTGGACAATAGCTGGTGGTGGATGTACTGCCGTCATGATAGACACATGGGTGTCAGAGCACACCACTTGCAGGACAGTCATGTTAATGTATAATGTAACATGCACAAATGTCATAGGTGTGTAATAGGCATACCAGCAGTCCCACACCATATTTACCACCCTAATGTTAGTCTTTGTGCACATGTGGCACTTGTCTGTGTTGCAGCAAGGCAGAAGAGTGCAGCTGTGAATGAAAGACAGTTAGAGAATGCGGACCGGATGTCTGTATGCACTCCACATATCTGTGTGATACAGAATGTGATGTGCATGTGTACAGATATACAGACACTCACATAGACATAGGTATATCAACAATGCACAACATATATCTACACATATATGTACATAGATGTATATTTATACACATATGTATAGTGGCACTGACAATGGCATGCAGGTGAAATAGTCTGTAACAGGCCAGCAAAGTTAAGTGTCCCCACAGGGAGCATGGCTACAAACACATAGCACAAAGCATGGCACATACACATAGCACAAAGCTTGGTACAATACAACATATGTCCCAATGGTAGCTAAGCAACTGACCTAACAGTTGCAGTCTGTGAACGGTTTGCTGTAGCTGATATGGTGGGGGGAGAGAAATATGTGTATTAAGAACTATGGTAACCCTGCTGTATGGGTGGCTCAGACCTGTTTCCATCCTTATGTCTTCCAGGAAACATGTCGCACAGTCGTCGTCCCGCATACAGTGCTGCTGAAACAGCAATCATCAGCCACCTGGTACAGCACTACATACTGTTGTTTGGTCAGACAGTCCATGACCAGCAGGTGAGGACTGCCCTGTGGAACGAGCTAGTCCACAGGGTCAGTGATGTCGGACTGCATAACTGCAGCTATGAGCAGGTCCAGCATCATTGCACCAACCTGCTTTTCCATGTACGCCGGCGTGCAGCCGCCGTAAGAGGGAACCACCTCGTAACAGGGGGGGCAACCCACCCATCCACCCCTCACCCGTGTGGAGGAGCTTCTCAGCAGCCTTGTGGCACCTGTCCACCTGCAGCATCAACATCTGGCAGGGCACATCTTGGAGGTGGGTGCCAACGACCCATCAGCTGAGGAGCGTGCAGGTAAGGCCCCAGGGCACATCAGTACCCCACTCATGTGCATGCATCTGCATATGTACAGGTACATCATACAAAACTGAGATGTCATATACAGAGTGTAGTAGTACTAAACAGTTGTGTATGAGCTGTAATATTGTGTAGTTCTACTGTTGATGTGATGTAATGCTGCACTCACCTTTTAGGAATGCTACAGCTGTGGTTACTGACATCAGCTTTCTCACACTCCTAGGTAGGTCCCTCCAGGATACCACCATGGCAGCAGCCCGTAGCCGGTGAGTATGGTTCGTGTTCATGCATGATGATAAACCGGGCATGTAATAGCTATGGGATATCCCATGCACACGTCTAACACATCAACCCATACTGCATGCTGTACACGTTCATGTTGTGTTGCTGTGAAATGCATTGCATCACAGTAGAGACCATGCTGGGGTATGGGAAGGATACAACAGACACATGCAAGGTAACTAACATCCTGACAATGTGCAATGTGCCCACAGGGATGTGAAGTGTGGCAGAACACATGACCTACAGTAGGGACATGTGTGACTCAACACCATCATGGCTGCATCTGCACACAACCAGGTTAAGTAAATGTAGCAGATGTAATCCTGACCCCCACAGCACTCATGTCAGCAGTGTGTGCACTCCAAGGGATGTGCACATGAGTAGACCTTGTAACTGTGCAGAGGTCTGGGATATGTGTAGGGCACCCCTCACAGCCATGGTAAGGTCCGCTGGTTGTCAGTGTAATAATCATGTACTGGTCATACATGCACTGCTGATGTTGTGATCTATAACACAGACATTAGGCATCCACAACTGATAGCTGTTCACATATCATCCCAAGTATGAGTTGCTACAACACATAGAGGCTGTGAGCATTGGAGCTAACATAACCGACACAGTACTACAGATGCATCAATGGTTTCTACACCTGCAAGGTATGGTGTACAGTACAAGGCAGGGTGAAAAACAGGTCCACAGTAACACTTTGTACATGGGTGCAGTGTTAACACGGGGAAGGGCCAGCACCTACCAACAAAGTCCATGCCTCACACACATGTATACTGCCGCTAGCATGATGTCACTATAGTTGCACTGCATGCTGTTGAGCTCCATATGTAATGCATGTTGACAGAAGGGTAATGGGAGGACTGTGTGCACAAATGTTGTGCAAATCCACATGTAGGAGTGTGGTGTGTGTGTGTGTGTGTGTGTGTGTGTGTGTGTGTGTGTGTGTGTGTGTGTGTGTCGGTTGTGGTTGCAAGTACAATCTAGTGGAGTGTGGACGATGCATGTCAGATGTGTGTGTGTACGTGTGTGTGTGTGTGTGTGTGTGTGTGTGTGTGTGTGTGTGTGTGTGTGTTTCCATGTATGCACATGCGATAGTGGGATTGACCACATGGTGGTACTTCCCCTTGGGAATGTGCTGTGCATGGAGTGAGACATGGGACACCAGGACAACCTGTCAGGTATGTGAGCAAAGGACAGCTGATAGCATAACAAGATCTGTAGCATGGCGCATGCATTGGGAGGTGCAGTACATACCAGGTATACACATCATATGTCCAGCAGCAGATAGGTAAATGGCTACCCACATATGCAGCACTACAAATGCAATGGGGAATTACCGCAGCACATCAGTGAGTATATCCAGGTAGTATTGTTGTCCGCATGATGGGTCACTTGTGCAGCAGATGTGGGATGGACTGAGCAAGACTGTAGTATGAGGCTCTGGTGTGTGACATATGTAGTGAATGTAGCAGTCCCAACCATATAAGAGCCTTGTACAACATTACTACCCATACACAGGGTAATACAGGGTGACAGCAGTGAGGTCATGCACAACAGGTCAGTTGTTGTAACCACACATGTAGGCATGGAGAGGAATGATATGTTAATGGGCTATAGTGATGCGTATATATTAACAAGTGCCATGCAGGATGGGGAACATATGTAACTGATTGTGGGACTGTCTGTAAACTCAAGGAAAGTGAGGTAGTAAGGTGGCTGTCAATGTGAGTGTGTGTGAGTGTGTGTACTGTTATGCAATAATGTACAGGTCTTAATGTGTGTATTTGTTTCCCCCACAGGTGGCAAGATGGGTCAGGGCTCCTCCTGCACACAAACTGAGGTAGGTGCCCCTACAAACACCAATGATGATGAAGGTACAGGTGAGGCACAGGTGAGGTTGTCAGAGGCTGACACTGCACCAACATGCGTCATCATCCTCCTAGCCACCCCAAGCCCGCACACAGTTACAGTGCCAGTATAAACCCCATCACATGTGGCCATTGCAGAGGGACAGTTGGCACTTGGTGGCAATGACCAGGAAAGTGTGGTGTCCATGCCAAATGTGTCGGGTCACAGTCGGCATAGTCAGATGTCTGGAAGGTCACCACATAGGCAGATGTACAGTGGTGTACATGGGAGGACCACATGCCATCATGCCCCTGGTAGAGGCGCCACAACTGGTACCAACAGGAGCATGGTTCAGGCCATAATGGAGGCACAGGCATGTATGGAAATACACACCGGACAGGTCCTGAGGCTGCAGAAGTCTGCTTTTGCAGCTGTAAGTGGCAACCTCCATGAACTTACTGCTGCCTTCCGTGAATATACCAAGGTCATGAATAGATGGTGGAGTGAGATGGTTGGCCTCCTTGACCGTGGTATGTCTGTGCTAGAACGTGTGGTGGGAGTGGTGCAACGGCCTAGTGGACATAGGCCAGAGACACCAGCAGCTGGTGGTCAACGTGGACATGCCAGGATGCACAGCCACTCCTGTAGTGGCAGTACCAGCCCTAGCACACCACACTGTTGTCCACACCACACCACAGCAGGCCTCATGCATGTGGCCCTGGCCAGTCCCAGGTGGGACCGGATGGTGTCCCCGGCTGTGTGCTCCATGAACTCAATGAGGAATTAAACCCGCAGTTAGGACAGCTGTTTAATCTTAGCCTCACCTCAGGATACGTACCCAAGGAGTGGCGCACGGCGACTGTGGTCCCACTTCACAAGGGCGGTGCCTCCACCGACCCTGGAAATTACCGTCCCATTAGCTTGACAAGCCTTATCTGCAAAGCCACGGAGAGGATCATAATGGAACTCATAAATAAAGACATAGGGAACTTGCAGACTTTGGATCCAACCCAGTTTGGCTTTGTCAAAGGCAGATCATGCCTTTTAAACTTGGTTGACTTTTTCGAGACAGTCACCAAGGCCATTGATGAGGAAAGGCAGTCCATACAGCCTACCTTGACCTGGCAAAGGCCTTCACAATAACCCACTCAGGTATCATCGAAAAACTCATCAGCTTGAATGTAAACCCATACATCACAAGATGGGTTGCAAACTGGTTAAGTGACAGAACCCACAGGGTCAGAGTTGCTGGAGCCATGTCAGACTCAAAGCCTGTCACAAGTGGTGTCCCACAGGGCTCAGTCCTGGGTCCACTCTTGTTCGGCATCTACTTTTCTGAAGTACAAGCAAACACAGGAGGGTTATGGCTGACAAAGTTTGCAGATGACTGCAAACTGGGCGCCATAGTCGAAAACGCATCTGACACAGATATCCTTCAGAAGGGCCTCACAGAAACGGATAACTGGTGACAGAGCCATGGCCTAAAGTTAAATGCCAAGAAATGCATAGTCATACCCTTCGAAAACAAGGTTACCCCTAGCTACCATATAGGTGGCAATCCACTGAGCACAGAAGAAGTCATCAGGGATCTGGGGACCCAGGTTGACAGTAGCCTTCGTTGACACTCATGTTGCTAAAGTAGTTAGGAAAACCTTCTACATTGCCCACCTGATCATGAAGGGATTCACATCTAGATCAAGGGAGGTCATCGTCCCCCTGTACTCATCACTCATTAGACCTATGATTGAGTACAATGCCCCATTCGGAATGTATCTGACCCGACACCTGCAGCAGCTGGAAAGGCCCCAAAAGTTCCTCACCAAAAGGATAAAGGGTCTCAAAAATATGTCTTATGCTGCCCGACTGAAAGAACTCCAGCTCTATTCAGTCTCATACCGCTTGCTCAGAGGTGACCTGTGCCTGACATATAAGGCCATGTCAAACCCTGATTTGATGAATATGCTTCACCTCAAAAAATCTAGATCCCTCAGAACCACAAGGGCGGGAGACTTAAACCTTCCTTGACACGGTTATTAATAGAACATGCTGGAGGGACAGATTCATCACCCAGAGACTCCCTATGCTGTGGAACAAAATCCCGGTACATGTGAGGCAGAGCACCTCGCTGGCCTTGTTCAAGAGGAATCTTGACCAATGGATGGGGGATTGCAGATATACCCCAGGGATTACTTCAGTGTCACTGCTTGACAGAGGCACAGCAAAATAATAGGCATAGTTTTATTCAAACTAAAGGGGTGGCAAAAGCCAAATAACTATGGGCTAGGCTTATAAATGCCCTTGGGCAGATAGCCTAGTATGAACCTATGAACCTATGAACCTATGAACATATGTCATTATCAGGGGAGAGTAGCACTTCAAGGTCTGTACCTGCACATGCCCATGGAACTCCTGACAGGCACAGTTAGCGTGTCAGTGGCCGGAGGCAGTGAACTGCACACCTTGCCAGTTATGATCTGCAGCTGTCCAACATCACCTGTATAGGGCAGCCACATGGCGGAACTATGTGCATGCATACCCACACACTATGCAACCACACCTAGGGTGACCACATACCGACACACATCACATCACCACGCCCAAATCAAGGAACCCCACCCCTCACCCACACACATGGTGACACATGTTTGGACCACTCTCGGCCTCTGGCACACCTGCAACACACCCTGTGCATATGATACCTGTGCCACATTGCTGTCATCCATAATATCAATGCAGGGACAGGCTAACATGGTTCTGATGCACACGGTGACTGTGATAGAGTGCCGCAATGTACTGCAGTGTAGAATGTAGTCATGGGTAATGGGTACTGCATACATGTCATGTAGTGTAGCCATGCAGCTATGATGCATCTCAGCTGTTGTTAGCACCAATTGATATCCCCATACTGTCATCCATTTGTGCTGTAGGCATACATGTGTCAGCAGGAGGATGGTCCGTAGTCATATTCCACAAGGGTATGTTAGTGTGGTGACACCATGGGCATGACATATGTGGTGTACAGTTGCACACATGTCACAGGTATGTATAACAGTTATTGGTCATGCAAACTTGATTGATGGCCTGCTGGTACAGGTATAATCTGCACCCTTATGTCAACCCATCCACATACACACGCATCCTTATTTGGCAACACTGTGTCTAGACCCCAACCTGGGTATGTAGTGCTACTGAACTGTGTAGCTGTCATTGCATACATGACACCATCTGTAGGATTAGGTGTGTACCAGGTCACATGCTACATGCAGACCATCCACAGACATGTACAATATGGTAATGGGGGATGTAATGTTTGTATATGGAGAATACATAATATGTCATACCATCATATACACATTGTCTGACACATAACAGGTAGACACACATCTAAGAGACCTGGTTGCACAGCTGCTAAGTAACTAGTCCATGTGTCCAATATGTTACAGGTAGGCCGCACACAGCACATGTGTAACTGGGCTGTATCCTGTTATTTGTATGGTTGATAGTGACATTGGTCACCTGTATGTGGGCCATATATCAGGTGTACCATGGTGTAAAGACAGTGCACACTGCACCCACATTCCCCACTGAATATTGTACACTCTAGAACCCATCTTGATACTCTGAAATACCCACTATCACACATTGGCCACAACGCAAAAACAACCCATTACATATCACAACAGTGGTACCTCAGGGATATGAATGTGATGCACATGCCACAGGCATAGTAGGGTGTTGCATTGCATTGCCACACCTATGGGTGACAACAACAATAAACAAAAAAAGCAGCACAAAAGAAGCAGCACGAACTGGATAGAAAAATAATATCTTTTACTGGATTCTGGTACCTCGGCCTTCGCCTTCACATGGAATAATGATGTAAAGCACAAACCAGTATAAATACACACCTCACACAATCAATCAAGTAATTTAACAATTAATCCATCAATGAATCAGCATTATACTTCTTAAAGAAATATATATAATAAATATACATTTTAACTCCTGTGTACAAAATATACAAAATATACTATGCATACATACAAAATAAATAATCTATATATTATATTATACATCTAAATTCATGCCATTGGGAAATAGTGTTCCATAGTTTATAATAAATTTAGATTCCATATTTAGTAATTTAGTCTGAAAATTTATATTACTTTCCCCCATTCCCCATGGTCTTGCCAAAATACTAAATTTGAAACCAGTTTGTTCTCCATTATGAAATTGATGAAAGTGGCTTGCAACTGGACTATCAAGTCTACTGTTCCTAATATCCCCCAGATGTTCCAAGATTCTTAACTTGACCCTGCGTTTCGTTTGTCCTATATACCATTTTTGTTCTAAACAATTACACCCAATAATATATATCACCCCAGAAGAATTACAGTCAAAATGATCTAAAGCGTGGTATGTAACTTCATTAATTTTGAGGCCATCTAAATTAACAATTTTATCACAAATCTTGCATTTATTGCAAGCAAAAGAGCCTGCATTTGCAGCCCTATCCTTTTTACCCTTACATCTAACTAATTCCTTCAGATTTTTGCATCTAGTATAAGAAAAAATAATATTCTTTGGAACTATGTTCTTCAAAAAATCATCACTGATTATAATAGGCCACATGTTCAACACAATTCTCTTTAAAATTGAAGAAAATGGAGAGAATTTGTCTACAAAGAATATTTTATCCATCTCCACAAAATTCTCTTTCTTGTGAAAAATTGGTTCATTTATAAATTTCTTCCTATTCTTTACTACAGCCCCCTCTTGATTCAAATTTAACATATCTTCCACTTTAGCTCTATGTGAATAAACAATATTCCTAGAATAACCTCTGTTCATTAACTTATTACAAATGATATCAAATTCCCTCTGGACATTCACATATTCTGAAGTATTCATAGCAATTCGTCTGAATTCACCAAAAGGCAAAGACTCAATTAAGGAATTGCTATGCATACTAGTCGCATGTAGGAAATTGTTCACTGCTGTCTTTTTGTGAAAAGGCTTGTGTTCAACCATCCCATTTGTACTAATATAAAAATGCACATCCAAAAAATCCATGTTCTTTTTATTTACCTGATATGATCATTTTGATCCAGAAGTGTGTTTTTTCTTATTGACAACAACAATAACCATATTACTGTGTGGCAATGTGTATCACAATAGGAGTATGTGGACTGGGAATGGTGTACCCACACATACATACACGTGGCAGACCTCAATGGGATTCCCATGCCTACCGACACATTGGTACAACACTGTTGTGCTGGTACTGCAAGGCACATGTAGCTGTTAGGGAGAGGAGTGTAACAGGCTACATGTTACGTTACTGGGGTTGAGAGGCACCACACACTATTCGAGTTGTACAAATAGGCATCCCCCCAACCAAACACGTCCACACTGCAATACATTACCAAGTGTTTGAGATCCCATTTCAAGGGCCATTGACAACATGGGCACACAATGTTACTTGTACTGAATCCTACCTGTATGATGTCAGGCTGGTATTGGTAACACATCATGCAGTACAGTCTGGTTCCCATGGGTAATGTATTATGTGGAGGCCATCAACATTACCAGGCTTCAGATACACAGACACAGATCTGCCGATACAGGTATGCATATATATATATATATATATATATATATATATATATATATATATGTACATATACATGTGACTACACATACACATGCAGTTATTTGTATAGTATGATATATAAGTGGTAGGGGCACACAATATGGAACAGCCACTATGTCTACAGTTGACCCCTGAATGACTAGACACTGTATGTGCCACCCATACAAATGACAATCGTTGCCTATAACATACACCCACAGAGAGGTCAGAGGTAAAACAACACCCACAGGTTTGCAGACATGGGAACCTTTCATTGTGTACTATTACAGTGCTACATGCCATGCCATACAGCTGTTCAGACACTGACAACTATATCAACGTATTGATGCTACAGTGGACCAGTTACAGTCATACAGTAGGCTGGAAAGGTTCACAGCTGTTGCTGTCCAGGCCAAGCTATTCACATTGTACAATAGGAAAGATACACTGGGCCACAGGATACCTAACAATCAACAGTTTGTACTCCAGGTGTGTAGTTCAGCATCCTCTATCTACACAATGTACAAACACAGTAAGTGGTATAGACATCATATGACCACATGGGCTGTAACTGCTACATAACATGGCAAAACTGACACCATCACAAGCACACCAACACACAGAACAGTTTGTATGGCAGGGAGCAGTAGTCCTGCAGTACCCAGATCCATGTTAGTAATGTGTATATAGGTGAAGTATATGGTACTGTACATCCAGATATCTTAAGGCAGCTCAGCCCTGATAACCCCACATTTTGTAGCAGCCTAGGTCATTTCTGGTGCTCCCCCTAGACTCAATAATACAGGGCCATATACCACTGTTACATACACTGGGCTCTGCAGTGCATGACGGCACACATGTATTGTGTAGGTGGCGCCCACACATATATGGCCCCAGCCCCACCATATGTGAGGGGGTTACAAGGACAGTAGACTGATGGCAGACATGACAGTATGTTATACTCCCATCCCACTATCGATCAACCACTGACATCATGACATATGTGCAAAGCTTGATATGTAGGTGATGGACAGAGGCTGGAATACATGCACATATGTGAACAACTGTTGCCATACACTATGCAAGGTGCAGGTGTTACAGGGTAGTCTGTAACATACCCTTAGTCAGGGAAGTGATGGTAGAGATGGTCATGGATGTAGTCATGTACCGGTAACATGCAACACACACACTGCCAGTGTATTATCTGACACAAGACCTGTGTGGTAGACAGACAGGACATAATAGGCACAGCTCCGGCTGGCAGAAGGGTAGGCCCACAGTTGTGTGCTATGCAGATGGACTGCATTCCATGGCAAACTAGTATGTACTCCCACACCCTGTAACACCAGTACTGTACAAAGTGTAACACAACTCCACTCTCAGTCTGTCTGTACTTCTTGATCCTCTTACAAATATGTGGCTACCCTGAGTGTGCCTGTCCTCCTGTATGGGGTATTGCTACATGCTGTCTGTAGCATTGCTGCCCACACACAGGATGGATGCCCATCACACAGGAGATGTAATGGGACCAAGCACACATGATGTGGGAATCTATAGTGGGCGTTTGCCATGACAGTGTTAATTGGGTATAATACACATGCGTAATCGTATATCTGGCTATATGGATATGTATATGTACATATATTCCAACCATATGTCCTGGACAGGAAGGGTAGGCCAACCCCATCCCATATGTTTCCAATGTCATAGTTGCAGGGGATGTCAGGTATGTATAGCAGGTATACTAGTAGACTATTGCTACTGTCATTGGGATTGTCTTAACAGACATGGTGTGTGTGGGAGGTCACATCTGCTCATAACATGTGTGCCATTGGTTACTGAATGACATCCAAAGGACATCAGTGTATAGTACCGCTGCTAGCACGTAATGCTGCTGTGGACTGCAGCAGAGATATTGGCCAATATATGTGGAAGGTCTGACACAATCTGTACAGTCCAGAGGTATACACATAAGCCATTAGTGCTGCACATGTACCATGCCTGACAATATGGATGTGGATGGCCATGTAGATGGGTATGACATATAACGACCAGTATATGATGCCCACCATAGGTCATGCATTCACATACCCCTGCCTGGCCTGTAATGGTATGACTGCTGGTACAGGGGTGCCATGGCCACAAACTACACAATAGGCATTGATATATATCTGCACTGCATCCCACTGCCCTGTCTGACGTACATGACTGTTAGTGGAGGTCCGGCAGAGGGACATCTGGCTAGTATCTGCACATGACATCCCACTGAGTAGGTACACTCAGCTGCTAGGCATGTCACAATGCACTGTGCAGGCTGCAGGCAGACTGGCTCAACACTGGCCTACACCTCCCAAGGGGGAATGCACATGTACCTGCATATAAAGCAGGCTCAACAGGCATGTCACAGCACAGGGTAAGATACACCTGTGTGACAGTGCATATCCACAACATATGTGAATAAAGCCACAGCCACATATGGTTATCTAACATGGTATTACAGTATATGGACTATGTGTTTGACACCAACCTCATATGTGCTACTCACAGACTGACTCTACATATACTGGCCTGCTACACAGTTTGGTCTGGTGGCTGTCTGTGGTATGGGACACATGTGTTTATGGCCCTACAAACATGTACACTACTACAATACCATACAGTGGGGCAGCATGTAACACCTGATAGTAGGGGAACAAGAACAGTGTCATCTACCACAGTCTGTACACAGGCTAAGGTACATATCAGTACTACACACACTGTCGACATTCACCATAGGTACACAGACTTCAGTACTGTATGAACATCCACAGAATATGCAGGTAATGTCATGTAATGTAACCCCTACTGTACATAACATGTGTAGCAGTCAGATATATCAGTGGCTTGGTCTCAGATATGATGCCACAAAGTATGGTGTACAACACATATACACCACTTCATGCATGACATATGTACAAAGGTTGCTAGAGGTGTGACTGGGAGCACATGCACAGGGCCAATAATGACATGTTGCTGTGATAACCACATACATTTACTGTTGTTACAGGGTTGTTGCAGCATATGCCCTTTGAGGGGATATGACGTCTGTGACTACCACAGCTTTTTCCATCTACTGACTGCAATCCTCACACTACCTTCAGCAGTCGACAGCTAGATGTTCCGTGGGTAATGCATGCAGCCATGGACACAACACTGCCCATGTAGCAGATGATCCTGCAGATGGTGATTCCCCATAAACATGGAACTGACATGGCATGTATTGAGACATGTACAACAGCCATATCCACACAAACACTGTGAAAGCAACATTACTCCAAATACAGTATAGAGGCACTTACAGTCTGTAGTCAGGTCAGGCACATCCACCTTCTGTTTGTTGCACTGTTTCCACAGTGTATGTTGTTAGAGGTACACCACAATTTATCTGAGATGCTGTTTGCCACATGACAGATCTAGTTCCTGCTCACAGTGGGTGAAAAGGGCCAACACTACCATGATGTGCCTAGGTATTTGAGTGTGTTTTCATACAATTGGCTATGGGAATGTTACCACAGCTGTTTCACATGCAATCAGCTAGGGGAGGGCTGCAATTCATGCAGAGGCTATCAGCTGATCAATAGCATTGCTTACATTACACAAGCTACTGCCTAAGCAAAGAAGGTGTGGATCTCCATGTCCACCTAAGAGGGGCTGCGAGACGCAAACAGAGGCAAATATGTGTCAGGGAGGGTAAAACTGAAGCATGTTTGTGTCACACACCTAGCAGCACAGAGTATCAAACCCCTGACAACTATGTAGTGCTAGCACAGTTCACTGCAATTATTGGATGTGCCACATGGGTTACCTGTTGTGGAGCACTCAGAACATATATGTGATGGTGACTGACATCTGCAACAGGGATAAAGTAGCTGTACAGTAGGTGACTTACATGTGCTGTCGGCATGAACAGGTGCTAGCATCAACACAGCCACGCTCTCACAAGGACACACACACATTGACACACATAGCAGGGCCAGGTGTACAGCACATTGGTTGTGGGATTGCCACATCACATCACTGTACAGGTATCCCATGCACTACACAGGTCATACGGGGGCTGCACGGGTGAAAGGTATGGGAAGGTGTCTGACATAAGACAGCATGCTGCAGTATGCCCATGGGGGTTGTAGGGAGTGTGGATGTGAATATCTGCAGCATGCAACACACACACAAACACACAGGGTGCTAGTACTGACATGCATGGGTGCATGTCTGCACAGGTGTGTGGCATTCGACTGTGCCAGATGGCTGTCCAAGGCTAGGTGATGGGTGTACCTTGGCATCAAGCCACATGATGATGGTGTGCATTGTGGCTCAGGGATGTAGTGTCTGCATTTGCCACACAGGCGGGTATTGTGCCCCACATCTGGTCACCTGGGTGACTACTGTGTGTGGGCTATGCTGTGCATTGCTTGCCATGTCTGCGTTCCTTCGTCCATGACATGGACGGTGTCTGGGATGTGCACACCTCCCATATGCATGTACAGTGACATGTGGAACTGTACCTGGGGTGTCCAGCCCATGTTGTGAACACAGATTATCATCAGATGTGCCAGTCCTGACCACTTGTGGCGGGAGCTGGTAATGGCCAGAAGCTTTACCATACACCTACATGGAGTGCATGCTATTAGCATTCCTTCATGTCAGTAGCATCTGTCCATATGGGCAAGTTGTCAGGCATGGCATGTCCGTTGTGGGTCACATGTGATGGCACAGGTGGTGCAGGTGTCCATTGGGGAACATGGGGAGGTGCACTATCTGCACGTATGTGCATATTGGACTGATGGACTGGGTGCCATGCCCTCTGTGGCCCACCGCTGTCACTCCTTAGTTACTAGCAGTGGCCAGTATGCAGTGTACTACCCACATATTGGTTCTTACCTAGGCATGTGTGTGTGTGTGTGTGTGTGTGTGTGTGTGTGTGTGTGTGTGTGTGTGTGTGTGTGTGTGTGTGTGTGTGTATGACACATGGGGTGAGAGTGCGCTCTGGGTAATACTGGGGTTGCTAACTGTGATTGCCTGGCCTTGATGTCACATGTCTGGTTATGGCTCTGCACCCTGGCCTCTCATCCATATCACATGTGTTATGTGTGTTCAGTGGACATTGTGATATATAGTATGGCTACCATATAAGAAATATGCAAAACCTGCTCCACATTGGCCATAGGTGTCACACCCACCTCTAAAAAGGATGCGGGTTACAAACACACATGCACACCTGTCATGTTTGGGAGTAGAACCCCTACATAACAGCACTACACAGTTATAGCATACACCACTGATATTTCTGGAGGAGTCCTTGCCCAAAAGTGTATTTCACACTGACTGACATCAGCATGATTGCCAAAGTAGGGCATTTCAAACGACTGTGAAAGACTAGCCTAAAATGCATTGCTCCCTACACAGACAGTGACACACACAATACATCTGGACCCAGAACTGCCTTGTGTAGGGATGGAACCCAACCACACTTCTAATTCACAATACAGCAGTATGCAGTTACAGGATGTGCTACAGTGATTACTGGTCTACAATGTTCCCAGAGGTGCATTTCTAAGTGCATGACATCTGAAGCCTTGCCAAAGGTGGGTATGTAAAATGTGAGTACCCTAAAAGCATTGCTCTCTACACAGTCAGACATGCATGCACACACACACAGTTGGCAGGTCAGGGGTTAGAGCCCTCAACTAACACCTTAATGACACTATGGCCATATGATGTCACAGGACATGCTACAGAGATTACTGGGCTATGATTGTTCCAGAGGTGTATTTCAAGGTGCATGACATCGGCAGCCTTGCCAAAGGTGGGTATTTGACGTGTAAGGGGTGTGAGTATCCTAAAATGAATTGCTTTCTACACAGTCATACATGCACACAAACACAGACACACACTCGCCAGGTTTGGGATTGGAACTCCTACCTAACTAATTTATCACACTACAGCAGTATGCAGTTACGAATGAGCTACAAAGTTTACTGGACTGCAGCCTTCCCATGGGGTGTATTTCTAGGTGGGTGACATCAGCAGCCTTGCCAAAGTTGGGTATGTGACATGTAAGGGGTGTGAGTACACTGAAAACATTGTTCTCTACACAGTCAGACATGCATGCATACATACACAATTGGCAGGACGGGGGCTAGAACTCCCAACTAACTCCTTAATGATGCTATGGCCATATGATGTTATGGGACTTTCTATATAAATTACTGGGCTATGATCATCCCAGAGGTGTATTTCAAGTTGTGTGACATCAGCAGCCTTGCCAAAGATGGGCATTTGACTTGTAAAGGGTGTGAGTAGCCTAAAAAGCATTGCTGTCTACACAGTCAGTGTCAGACAGACACACACACATGCACAGTTGCCACGTCTGGGGTTTGACCTCCTACCTAACTACATTACCACATTACAGCAGTACCCAGTTACAGCATGCGTTACAGAGATTATAGGGTTACAGCTTTCCCAGAGGAGTATTTCTAGGTAGGTGACATCAGCAGCCTTGCCAAAGTTATGTATGTGAAATGCAAGTGGTGTGAGTACCCTAAAAGCATTACTCTCTGCACAGTCAGACATGCATGCATGCACACACAGTCGACAGGTCGGGGGCTAGAACACCCAACTAACTCCTTAATGACACTATGGCCATATGATGTTACAGGATGTGCTATGGAGATTACCTGGCTATGATTGTCCCAGAGGTGTATTTCAAGTTGAGTGACAGCAGCAGCCTTGCCAAAGATGGGTATTTGACTTGTAACGGTTGTGAGTAGCCTAAAAAGCATTGCTCTCTACACAGTCAGTATCAGACACACACACACACACACACACACACACACACACACACACACACACACACACACACACACACACACACACACATACGCAATTCACCCACAGACTCACCACATCTGGGGTTTGACCTCCTACCTAACTACATTATCACACTATAGCAGTACACAGCTACAGCATGTGCTACAGAGATTACTGGGCTGCAGCTTTCCCGGTGGAGTATTTCTAGGTGGGTGACATCAGCACCCTTGCCAAAGTTGGGTATGTGAAATGTAATGGGTGTGAGTACCCTAAAAGCATTACTGTCTACAGAGTCAGACATGCATGCATGCACACACAGTCAGCAGGTCAGTGGCTATAACTCCCAACTAACTCCTTAATGACATGATGACCATATGATGTTACAGAACATGCTACAGAAATTACTGGGCTGTGATCATCCCAGAGGTGTATTTCAAATTGCGTGACATCAGCAGCCTTGCCAAAGGTGGGTGTTTGACTTGTAAGGGGTGTGAGTATCCTAAAAAGAAGTGCTCTCTACACAGTCAGACATGCACACAAACTTGCCAAGTTTGGGGTGGGAACCCCTACCTAACTAGTTTATCACACTACAGCAGTATGCAGTTACAGGATGTGCTACAGAGTTTACTGGGGTACAGCCTTCTCAGGGGTGTATTTCTAGGTGGATGACATCAGCAGCCTTGCCAAAGCTGGGTATGTGAAATTTAAGGGCTGTGAGTACCCTAAAAGCTTTACTCTCTACAGAGTCAGACATGCATGCATGCACACACAGTCAGCAGGTCAGTGGCTATAACTCCCAACTAACTCCTTAATGACACTATGGCCATACGATGCTACAGGACACACTACGGAGATTTCTGGGCTACAATTGTCCCAAAGGTGTATTTCAAGTTGTGTGACATCAGCAGTCTTGCCAAAGGTGGGTATTTGACTTGTAAGGGGTGTGAGTATCCTAAAAAGAATTGCTCTCTACACAGTCAGACATGCACACAAACACAGACACACATGCAGTTGTCAGGTTTGGAGTTGAAACCCCTACCTAACTAGTTTATCACACTACAGCAGTATGCAGTTACGGGATGCGCTACAGCCTTCCCAGGGGTGTATTTCTAGGTGGGTGACATCAGCAGCCTTGCCAAAGTTGGGTATGTCAAATGTAGGGGGTGTGAGTACCCTAAAAGCATTACTCTATACACAGTCAGACATGCACAGTCAGCAGCTAGAACTTCCCCAACTAACTCCTTAATGACACTATGGCCATACGATGTTATGGGATGTGCTATGGAGATTACTGGGCTGCAATCGTCCCAGAGGTGTATTTCAAGTTGCGTGACATCAGCAGCCTTGCCAAAGGTGGGCATTTGACTTGTAAGGGGTGTGAGTAGCCTAAATAGCACTGCTCTCTACACAGTCAGTGTCAGACAGACATGCACACATACGCACACACAGACTCACACATGCACAGTTGCCATGTCTGGGGTTTGACCTCCTACCTAACTACATTATCACGCTACAGCAGTACACAGTTATAGCATGCACTACAGATTTACCGGGGGAGTATTTCTAGGTGGGTGACATCAGCAGCCTTGCCAAAGTTGGGTAAGTGAATAGTAAGGGGTGTGAGTAGCCTAAAAGCATTGTTCATTAGACAGTCAGTGAGAGACAGATACAAACAATAATAGTGACACACACTCACACACACAGTTGCTATGTCTTGGGTTAGAACTCCTACTTTACTAGTCACACTACAGCAGTACACAATTATGGGACATACCACTGAGATTACTAGCCTGCAACTCTCGCAAAGGTGTATTTCACATTGGATAACCTCAACAGGCTTGTCATGGTACAGCTATGGGGCGGCCAGTGTGTGCATGGCCCATACACCATTCATGTAGGAGTGGCATGCCACAGGTGGCCACACACAGGGTCATATGTCACAGGTGCATGTACAGGGTAATTAGCTGACTACATCCTTGTACAGCCATGTTGTGCAGCTGGCACATAGACCACATAGTCTGTGGTGCTGACAGGTACTGGTCGCTAGTAACTGCAGTGTGTAACATCTGCACCTGATACTACAGTGTGTAACATCTGCACCTGATGTGTTTGGGGCCCTTTGGCTGTGTGCTCGGTGGGACAGGTGTGGATGGCTCCTTGTCATGGTCACCCTCTTCCACACATCTATACCCATCTACTTTTGGCTTATAATGGTGTGTTGTCCTTATATATATGTCTGTATTCCTATCCACTGTGTGTGCAAGGCATGAGTGGTGCATACTGACATGTGTCTGCAGTAACAATTGCAACCGCTGGATGTGTCTGGTTCACTGGTGTTTGCATACTTGGCCTTCATGTGTTTAAGTGTGTGAGCATGCCCAGTATGACCTTTCAGCATGTTGATGACTGACATTGCCTTCATTTCTCTAAGTGTGTGAGCATGCCCAGTAAGGCCATCTGTTTTGCATGTGTGGAGCATGTCTGGTGGTTTGTACTGCACAGCTGACCTTTGTGTTGTACACCGACAGATAGCATGCTGTGTCTGCAGAGTATCCTCTGATCATTTGGCATTGACTGTTGCAACATGTCTGCATAGTGGGGGGTACACCTGACTATTTATATGTTTCTACACAGGAGTGGGGGGGCAGACCTGACTGTTACTATATTTCTATGTGGCGTGGGGGGGGCACACCTGACAGTTGTGCACATTTGCTAGGATTGTACTGGTATGTCCTGTAGTCTATTTCAGTCAGTAGTCTTACCTATCATGCTGGCTATGCCATACCGGTGTACTACCGTTCTTATCTTTTGTTTGCATATGCATTAGTTTCTGACTTCCTAGCCATCACAACTGACATCCCACTACCTGGCCTGCTGTAGTCTGTCCATGTAGGCCTGGGTGGGGGTTACCCATACCCCTCATTCAGAGGCCATAGTACGGCATTTGTTTGTATTTTTCTACACCTGTTCTGCTAGCTGTGACTGTTACTGGGTATGTCACCCCCCTTCCTGACTGGCATGTTTGAGTCTTTTATCTTGTGGGTGTCCCAGTATTGCAGGTGGTGCTGCAGGGCTGCCTATGTCGGATGCACATAGTACACTGCCTACGCATGGTTAGGCACAGGTAGTGTAATGTTTGAGAGTCAGAGAGAGGTGCTATTCTCTGGGTTCCTCCCATGTTAGTGTATGTGCTATGTGTTGCCTCTTTGCCAGGGCCAGGGCATACTGGACATGCCTCTTTCTGCCTACTGGGGCAAGCTCAGGTTGTTCCTCCTCTGGGTCACTCTATGCAGGCCTTGGCATTGGTGGGGGGCTATGTGGCCCTGCCCCTTGCTGCTCCTGCTGCAGCTGTTTCTGCAGAATTATATTGTGTAGCATGGCACATACAAGGACAACTTGGGTACATGTAGTTGGTGAGTACTGCAAGGCTCCACTGGATGTGTCCAGGCATCATAACTGTGACTTGAGCATCCCAAACACATGCTCTAGTATGATTCTTGTTTGTGCATGTGCCTCATTATGGAGTTCTTGTTCGGGTGTGTGTGCATTTCTGATGGGTGTCATCAGCCATGGCTCCAGTGCATATCCAGCATCCCCCACTAGGTGACCATGCGGGATGTCCCCATTGGCAAATTTCTGGTACAGCTGCATCAGATGTCAGATGTGGAATCGTGATAACTTCCAGGGCAGCCAGCACACACATTCAGTATTATGCCCTGGGCATCACACACAACCTGGCAGTTGATGGAGGGGAAGCCCGTGCGGTTGATGTAGACTCTACCCTGCTCATCGGGTGGTGCTTTGATGCATATGTGCGTACAGCCTATTGCACCCACTACCTCAGGGTATTCTGCTATTTGCAGGAAGAGGCACATACTGCTGGCCAATGCCTCACGGGTGAGGGGGGAATATACGTGCTCCCTGACATGTGCTGGCATGGCATCCAGGAACTGGTGGAGTGCCTTGGATGCTGATGCCTATGAGATCCCCATCATATCCCCAGTTGGCCTTTGGAAGGTACCTGTAGTTAGTATTCTTAGGCCTACACATACCTTCATTTCCACTGAGATGGGTTCCCCTCTGTTAGTTCTGTGTGTCAGGCGTGGCCGGCAGAGCTCAACAATCTGCTGTAGGAGGCCCCTGTCCACCCCATAGCACTCCACTATCTCCAGCTCATGCAGCCCTTGGTAGGTTACCCTGGGTCTGTACACTCTTCTCTGTCTCCTCACTGTGGGCTGGTCATCAGCATTCCCATCCTCACCACCCTCAGCCTCTTCCACAAGTTGTATGATAGCTATTGCAGCCTCTAACATTTTGTTGTTGTGAGTGTTAAAAGTTCCTCACTTGTTTACACCAGTGGTGTAGGGTGTGGGAAAAACTGGAGGGGTAGATGTTTGCATAGTTTATAGTGGCGCTCTGGGCTGGGCTGGTCTGCTGCCTGTGTAATTGGCTGGTTCTGATACATTTCACCTGGCAGCGGACCTAGTACCCCATGATTAACTTCCTACTGCTGCTTTCCCTTCCCATTGCCCTTCTGATTCATCCCGGGGGTGCGCCACACAATCGGTGTACTCCAATGTGCACACTGCTGCTATTTCCTGGGTTCACTTCCTTTATCTTCCTGGATATCCTGTTGCATGGCACACATACCGGCTTACACTTTCTCATACGTGTTGAGCAGGTTTAGACACACCCCCTGGCTTTGCACTGCTAAGCTGGATGCAACCCCGAGCCACAGGGCTCCAATCTGCTGACAGTATGCCTGACATTCCCACACATGATGTCACCTGCCTCTCAGTCTTGCACTCAGCTATTCATACTCATACACTGTTGGGACCTGCCTCACATGCTGGGGAAAACTGGGATTCACTATCCTTCCCCTCATTTGCATAGAATTGCTTGCTAATGCATAGTTACATGTGTCACACTGTGCCTCCCCCCTTGGCAACCACTGCTCACTGGCCAGGTTGTCTTTTGCCTGCCATTGACTTGCATGGTGGATTACTGATTTTAGTTAGACTGCTTTTTTTTGGTTTATTTTCTTATTTCCACACCAATCATGTTTGCGCGCTGCTGCCCTATGCTTCAATGGCCGTGATTGGTGGACATATCATAATAGTTGTATTTTGTACATTTTGCATTATTTGCAATGCCAATGGCCTTCTACTTGACCATTGGCATGCTTCCTCAATGATATGCAGGCTTTATTTGGAGCTGTCATAGCTTTGTTTTGGATTTTACAGTACCATAGTCAGTTACTAACCGAGTACATTTCTGCATATTACGTTAGTCCTGCACGCCCTAATTCCTGCTTCCTGGATGGCAGTTTACCTCATTTGCATGGTTTTCACCTGCAAATGGGGTGATTTGCATATGGGGCCGGGAAAGTGCATCACTAGTGCTAAAATGCTTGTGCACGTCAAACAAGCACGTACATGGCTCGCTTGGCCTCCATATTGGCAGATTTTCCTCTTACACTAATCATGCATGCCGTGCAGGCTTTTGAGAATCCGGGTGAACGTCTTTCAATACAAAATTCTGAAGTGTTTTCTGCAGTAATGCAAAGCCTCACACACCCATGGATGGTTGCATCAGATATACCCCTACTATTTCAAGTACCCAGTTCTGAGATATTAACAGCTTAGACAAAACAATCTCCTCTAGCAACAGTGTCAGAATGAAAGCACTGTTTGTGTGTATTAAGTTTAAAAACTCAGTTTTGGGAAATTAACCTGCAAGTATCATATTTAGGATATTTTGTTGGTTGGGGGTGAGGTATGTACATGTTCTCTTCCCTGATTATGAAGAAGGATTTGGAAAGACATCAGTTCATTAACAGATTGTAGGTGGAGTTCCATATCCAGAGCAATGAATGAAGCTAGAGGGGGCTACATTATGTGAGGCACACCTCAAACATCAGTAAACACTTAATGCGTTTTTGCAATAATCACTTTTTTCTCTTTTCAGAAGAAACATTTGCCATTAAAGTTAGCATTGAAAGTGAAAAAAGTACAGTCAACATTCGGGCCTTTCCAGAACCACATCACTGGTTCATTGATGAGGATTGAAACTTGAGCACTTCACTCAGCATGGACGAGCAGCAAACTGCACTGTGAAACATACTTTGATGTGTCTGAATAAAAGTCTTAACTTTACATGATGGTTCTTTGTTAAATCATTTACATTTAAATTAAACTGAATCACAGCTGGTGGTTTGCTATTTGGACAGCAGCTGGCATTGGACAGATATACTTTTTTGGAAGGCACTGTTAAAACATATTCTTGACTCCTTGCAAGTCAGTACCCTGGCTTGCATGTGGACAGCAGGCCAACACAAAAAAGAAATGCCTGTACAAAGTCATAACATCACTAAATATAACACAGCCAAGGGAAACTCTGGATTATTTTAAACAAAAAAGGTTACAATGATGTGAGTGTTTTTAATGTTGCATTTCTGAATGCTAGCAACTCAGTTTATTATGACTCCATTTGCTTATTTTCAGTCTATCCTTTACTCCTGGGTGATTCAAACTGATCATTTTATTCTTCAACTTATTCCACTCTTTAACCATTTGCACAAGGGAAGTTTAGATAACAAACCTTTTTAGCCAATATCCCCATTAGTAACTGATGTCATGTATGCCTACAGTTCAGCTTCTTTTTCAGAAAATGCTTAGATGAAGAGAAAAACAGAATGTTGCAACAACAGTGTTTCTTGTTACTTGCTTGCAATGAAAGAACATTCTTGGAAAAGGGTGTGATTCAATGAATAATTGCTACATGGTGTCAAGTCACAAGTGAATCTTTGTAAAGCAGACGTTTTGAGAAAAAGAAAAAAATGCAATGTCAGATTTAATCTCTTACAAATGGTATGTAGAAATATAAAATAATTAAAAACATATCTGTGATTACATGACTAATACTGAAATCTTCTGATAGGTTTATCTCTTTTTCTCTTTTTTTTCTGGTTTAGTTACACTCTTTATATTTCTAAAGTGTTTTTTTTTCATTTACTTGCTTCAGTTAAGGATTTTTTTATTTACAAAATGGTAATGGCTATAAATGCAATAAATATGCATTTGCTCTGTATGAAAAATGTTCACCTGCACAATACAAGATATGCTGTACCCAAAACTGCACTTGAATCATTAAATCATTCATCATCTATATCATTTATTGTATATGTATTCATATATTGTTGCACATTTCTAGAATTTGTGTACTCTAGCCTTCCCTCCATTGTTGATAATGTTCTCTACCTCAGTTAATCTCAGCACTGTTTTGCTGAATTAGAGTGAAAAGGGGCACACAGGCAGACATTAAAGTGGCCGTAGGTCTACAGAGTGTCACACTCTGATAGGGGGCATGACTCAGTGAAACCCTTTGGTCGTATATTTTATGCCTTTTAGTTTTCTTTCACTACAGGTGGCATGTATTGTTAAGAGACACAGAATGTTTTGTAGATCTTTGTGTAATTGTATATCAGGCAGGTGACAGCATTTTTGATTTATTGTGATAGCGCTATTTTGCCCTATAATTTTTCTGTGCATCCTAATTGTTTTGTAGCTGCACCTAACAGAATGTTGTCTGACAGTGGTCTTTGGGCAGTGACTATGGTATTATGCAATCTTCAGATATATTTCACCTGATGGTACACTGATAATTCCAGGACTCAGAGAGTTAAACTGATTTTGCCCATCCAGCGAGTACTGTCATGTTAATTTTCAGTTCTTGTGTGCGGATATCTGCTTTACTGCCAAAGTATTTATTTTCTCTCTTTGCAATGAAGTTCTATGTTTGTTTTTTTTGTTTTCTTTAGCTTGTTAGGTGAACCAGAAGATGAATAATACAGAGTAAATTGGAGTAACATGAGTCAATCAGTATGTACAAGTGTAGAGTGAGACCACTCCCACAGATTAAAGCAGAAGTTATAACAGTTTACATTTCTACACTATAATGTGGAAAATTACATAAAAGGAGCGAAAGTTAAAAGAATTGGTTCTGGGGAAGAGAATACCCATAGATATGAGGAGTACAGAAACAGCAAAAAGAAGTACAGCCTATAACAATTAACTAATAACAAGGAAAGTGGACTGCACCGAATAAAGTATGCTGTAAGGCACTATGTATAAGAGTTGATGCAAATGCTACATTGTTACTATGAGTGGGGAAACTATGGTAGTGAGTAGCTGCATACTTAGTACACCACACAAATAGGAAAGGTATGCATTAATATATAGGTTCATAGGTTCATACTAGGCTATCTGCCCTAGGGCATTTATAAGCCTAGCCAGAATGTGTTTGGCTTTCGCCACCCATTTTAAATTAATTTTGCTATGCCCTTTTTCGAGGTTAGTATACTGTGCCTCTGTCTAACAGTGACACAGAAGTGATACCCAGGGTAAACCTATGATCTCCCATCCACTCATCAAGATTCCTCTTGAAGAGAGTCAATGAGGGACACTGCCTAACCTGGACTGGGATTTTATTCCAGAGTGAAGGGAGCCTCTGGGTTATGAATCTGTCCCTCCAGCATGTCCTATTTATTTCAGTGCTGAGGTTCAAGTCTCGAGCGTAGCTTGATGGGATTTGGATTTTCTGAGGTGCAGCATGTCCATTAATTCCGGGTTGGACATGACTTTATACGTCAGGCACAGATCGCCTCTGAACAGGCGGTATGCCACTGAGTAGAGCTGGAGTTTCTTTAACCGGGCAGCATATGGCATCTGTTTGAGCCCTTCAATCCTCTTGGTGAGGTACTTTTGGGGTCTTTCCAGTTGCTGCAGGTGTCTGGTAAGGTACATCCCAAAAGGGGCATTGTACTCAATTATGGGCCTGATGAGGGATGAGTAAAGAGGCACGATGACGTCCCCTGATCTATATGTGAATCCCTTCATGATTAGGTGGGCTATATAAAATATTTTTCTAACCACTTTGGCCATGTGGTTGTCAAATGAGAGATTGCTATCAACTTGGGTCCCCAGGTCCCTAATTACTTCTTCTGTTCTTAATGGATTACCACCTATGTGGTAATTTGTGGGCACTTTGTTTTTGCCAAAGGGGATGACTATACACTTTTTGGCATTTAGCTTGAGGCCATGGCTCTGGCACCAGTTGTCTGTTTCTATGAGGCCCTTTTGGAGGATGCTTGTGTCGGCTGGAGAGTCGATTATGGCACCCAGTTTGCAGTCATCTGCGAACTTGGTCAGTCACAGTCCTTCCATGTTGGCCTGTACCTCCGAGAAATATATACCGAACAAGAGAGGTCCCAGGACTGAGCCTTGTGGCACACCACTTGTAACTGGTTTGGAGTCTGACATGGCTCCAGCAATTCTAACCATGTGGGTTCTGTCCTTGAGCCAATTTGCAATCCATCTAGTGACATAGGGGTTTACATTTAAGCTTTTGAGCTTATCTATAATGCCCGAGTGGGGTATTGTATCGAAGGCTTTTGCGAGGTCCAGGTAGGCTGTGTGGACCACCTACCCCTCGCCAATGGCCTTGGTGACTGTTTCAAAGAAATGAACCAGGTTTAAGAGGCAGGATCTGCCCTTAACAAAGCCAAACTGGGTAGGATCCAGTGTTTGTAGGTCCCCAATATCTTTATTTATGAGGTCCATGATGATCCTTTCCATAGCTTTGCAGACCAAGCTAGTCAGGCTTATGGGGCGATAGTTTCCAGGATCTGTTGAGGCACCACCTTTATGGAGAGGGACCACTGTTGCTGTACGCCACTCTTTGGGCACATATCCTGTAGTAAGGCTGAGATTGAACAGTAGTTTTATGTTTGGGTTTAGCTCTTCTTGGAGTTCATGTAGGACGCAGCCTGGGACACCGTCTGGTCCCATTGATGCTGTGTTTTTGCTTTGGAGAGGCGGCTCTTACCTGAACATCTGAGATGTCAGGGGGGCAGCACTCTGCTGGGATAGATATTTGCCCTTTTGGTGGGGAGGGGGGGGGAGACGTTTGCGCTGAACCTGTCAGCTAGGATGTTGGCAATGTCTGTGGGTTCGGTGTATTTTTTGTCATTTTGGACTAATTCTGAGCCTATCTGGGAATTACCACCCAGGCTCCTAACATAACTAAAGAAAGCCTTGTGATTATCCTTAGTGTCCTGTGCAATTTTTCTCTCGAAGCTGGCCTTAGACAATTTTATGTGTGCCCGTAGTTTTTTGCTAATACTGATCAGTGATGCCTTCCCTTTTTGGGATTTTGCTCTATCATTTATCCTTCTATTGTATAGTTTGTTTATGGCTGGGGTCCACCAGACAGGACGTCTGCCTTTGGAGGATTGGGTCTTGGTTTTATTTGGGATCGCATGATCCATGCATTCCTGAAGGTGTTCATAGAATGCGTTTATAAAGGATTCTGCGGTCTGGGCTGTATTTTCCACAGGCCCGTATATTGTATGGGTGCAACTAAGAAGAGAAATGTAGGTGTACATCAGAAGCAAATTTCATAATCAGCACATATAGGAGAAAACTGCTACTACATTTTAAGGAAGCAGTTGTCAATACATAATCTTCACTTACTAAAATGGCAGCAGGTATGACTGCTATGTCTGAGCAGCTGAAATGAGGTGTTAATCTATTGTGGTTTTTAATATGGGGTGTCTTATTATACTGCAAGTATCCTTTTCCCCCAAAACAGCTAAAAAATGTACCTTCTGTGTCAGCTGCTGAGACAGGGTGTTAGAAAACTGTTTTTTCAGACAGGGTGCATACCCATCAACTGTCCAGATTTTCACAGAATGTCCAAATTTGTGGCTCAAATTTTTGGGCTGTTCCTCACAAAATTTGTGGTTTTCTTGTAAATCACTGGGTTGATCTGAGGACTGAAGCCACTAAATAATTACATACATTTGAATTTGAGACTTCAAATCCTTCAGAAAATGCATGTTAAAACAAACCCTGTTACTCTAGCAACTTTCCAAGTTTATAAAAGCAATATTTACAATGTGTCCCTATTTTTGGGCTTTTGTCCCCCATTTTGTCAGACTTTGTCCGAATTTCTTGCACTAAGAGGTTGAGAGGTATGAGTCGGGGTATCTTATTACATTACAACTATCATTTTCCCTCAAAATAATTTTGATAGTTTTGATGGGGTCTAGGAGATAAAACAAGGGAATATCTAACATGTACATGTAGCCTGAAGAAGCAAAATAAAAGGAGAATATGGTTTTATGCTTAAAGATGTTACAAGGAATTAGGCAGTTTCACAAAAGACAGGCATTTAAGGAAGAAGATATTAGACCTTTATGTTGAATGTATTCATTTCAGTATCATAGAAAGGACATAATGAGGAGGAGAAGGAACAGAATCTGGTGATACGATGGAGATGACTGAAGGCAAGCGGAGGCAGTAAGATGAAAGAATCTTAGTAGACGAGGTAAGGGAAGCTTTTAGACTGAAATTAGCAGGATTAGATAATTGCCTACATTATTTCTAAAATAAAAAGGACAATAATATGAAAAAAAGTATAATCTACATATTTAGTTTGGTTGTATGACTAAAGTTAAGACACAGAAATGTATTTATTCACAATTGTTTATCAAGAAAGTCTGACTTGGCAATAGTATCTGTTTTTAGTGGGGGGCCAGGGAAACAGTAAAGGCAATATTAAGATAGTCACAGGCATAAGTAACATGTAAGATGAAGAAGTAATAGAATCAAACTAATAGGGTTGCTATAGGAAATTAAAGACTATGATTTACTATCAGACATGCAAATAGAATAACATAGTTGCAACAGGGAAAAAAAGAGAATGCTTTTGTGTGCTAATATGGGACTGCTGTACATCCAGGAAAGGGCATTTCTCTAAGATACCACAGTCTTGGAATTTATAGATAACCCAACTCAGTCTCACTTTAGTGTTGACAGTTAAACCCACATTACATGTACTATAAAACTGCTGTACCTTGGAGTAAGGATCTCTCCAAGAGACCAGCATCTTAGAATTTATAAATAATCCAATGAAGTCACACTTTAGTGCTTGTAGTTCTGAATATCAGGTCAATATGTGTGGAATTTCTATTTTGCTCCTGTTTAATTTATGTAATACAAAACTAATGAAGCTGGGTGTCATCTTGTCTAAGGAGTGAGGGGATATACGACATCTGGATAATTACAATTATATAATTATATCACTGATAAAAGTGGGTGCCAATATACAGCAAAGATGTCACCTGCCAGCACAGAAAAGATGTTACTAAGCATAACTGAGGGGGAACAGATAGAGTTTATGAAAAACAGGCAGTCTATTGACAGTTGCTGCATGTTAATGAGTTTTTATAGTAGGACAGAGTAGAGAAGAAAGAGCTGCAGGAGGTGGGGGTAGGACTGTTGACATCAGTCAAGCTTCAATTTTAATGCAAATCAAGAATAACATAGGTGATTTTGTGGTGTGACTAGACTGTTGTATTTAGTGAGGGAACATCAGAAGGGGGTAAAAAAGTGGGCAAGCAGGGGTGCCTATTGGTTTCTGATTTATTCTTTTCACTAAATGTTTTGTCAAGAAGGATGAATTTGAAACTAGGAAGAAGACAGCAGAAAGAGAAAGGATGGGAGCATTTTGGTTTTAAAAAGTGGCATAATGAAAAAAGATGCAGTGGAACATTTTGATTTTTTGAGAAAATGTCAAGGCTGGAGTGTAGTAAGAAAAGGCAAACATCAAGCTAGGACAAGACGGGGAAGGAGGAAATGTGTGAATGCAGGAGAAAGTGGGAGCAAAATTTCTGGGACTAACAGTAATGGGGAATGATGGAGGAATCACAAAGAAAGAACATGGATATCTTGAATGGATGGAATAGAATGAAGGTGGCAGTGAAGTAAGGGCTGCTATGTTTTCAGGGGAAAATCATACTTTATAACATGCATCAGTAAAAAGGGGGAAGTGAGGGTCAGAGTAAAGGCTGGAGGAGTTCAAGCGAAGGTTCAAAAGAATAGTTAAAAGATTTATTTTTTAAATTACAGGAGGGCATTAAAGATGGAAAATTCCAAAAAAGTATGTCGGTGGGGCAAAAATAGTGGAGTATAGAAAATGGCAGAATATGAAACAACAAGCTACAGAACAAAAAGGTGCAGGGCAAATAAAAGTAAAGAAATTTCTGGACACTGAAACATGTCTAGGGAATAGGTGTAGAGGAATTGGGAGGGCATTGTGGAAGATGAAGGATGAGGCGAACAAAAGGTAAACCAGACAAGAAAGTTAAGCTCCATCATGATGTGACACATTTGAAAGAGGGAAGTATGAGCGAAAATAATTGAACATACTGTGGAAAAAGGAGGTGAATCATGAATGAACTATAGAAAATCTGGGAAAATAAATAAATGGAAAGTGCAAGGAATCCTGGGATATGTGTAATACTCTGAGGATTTAGTCTCAATAAAGCATGAAAGGATTGGAGCATTACAGAGCTGATTCCAAATACCCCAGAGGCTGAGAAAGGAAGAATAAGAGGAGATAAATGCTGGAAACCTGGAAAAAGTTTACTGCATCTGTTTTGGCACAGGAATGGGTGAGGAATAGTCGAAATGAGTCTATACATGAACAGAAAGGAATTTACCATAAAAATGGAAAAGACACATGGGGGTTCTGTCTCAGGGATACAACATGTAGGAAAGAATGTAGCAAAAGCTGGGAGGAAACATCATTATTTTGACACATTGGGTTAAAAATTATATAGTTAAGAAATAGAAAAGTCAAAGGAAGAGAGGGCAAATAAATGCGAAGAAGGGGAACTTAGAAATAGTATGGAATGTAAACTAACCGAGAGAATGAAAGGAGTCAAAGACTAAATGGAAATAAGCTTTGAAATAATACAGCGTAAGAGAGAAAATGGGTATTTAAAAATTGGGAAGGTATACTATATGAGATAACATGTATATAAATACAATTCAACAAGATAGGCATAATAGTAAGCACTACAAAAGTCATTCTATATGTATCATTCTCAAAAGAGAAAAAAAAATAATTGATTAAGGTTGTAGGCCTATGCAAAATTTTCCAATAATCCCCTGAAAATGAACCAAACTGAAAGTATTGCCTGATTCACCTCCAATACCAGCAGCTAAATAACTGCACAGAATACTCTCTATCTATCCATTCTATATTTAATGGTAAAATCAAAAATAAACGTCTCTGGTAGAACTTCTGTTTTAATAAACTGTCTAATAAAAAAAGGAAAATAATGAAAATCTATAAGAAAACCCCATTTCTCCTACCTCAGGACCGCAATGAAGTATGCCAGTAAGGAAGGTGAGAGTACTATCAGAAAATGTACATCAGGGTAAGTACTGAAGATCGCTACAGATCTTAAAAGAAATTATAAATCTTTCTTCGGTTATGTTAGGAAATTAATGAATAATGTTCAACAATATACTATAATAGTATCACACATTCCAATCGCAAGGATATAGCAAATATATTAACAGCCAGACTTAGTGCTACCCTACCTACCCATGTTGTTTCACCTGTTATTGCTGAAAATATAAGTGTTATATTAGAAAATGTGAAGCAGCATATGAACTTAAGATCATTACAAATATCAAAGGAACCCCCCCCTACTAATTGTATATTCTAACTCATAGATCACACTATGGGGGGGGGGGAGGGCAAACCCTCCTGCAAAAATGTTTTATAAATACCTTTTCTGTTTGCAGATATTCTGGAGTTTTGATGTTTCTGGTTTAGTATTGTGCATGTTGACTACTTATCCAGTTGACAAATTAAGGTCTACCCAGAAAATGTATATTAACAGTCAAACTTAATGTTAACTTTACCTCACCTACCCATATTTTTGCACCTGCTGTCACTGAAGATTTAGTATCCTCTGTAATAAAATTGGAACATATGTTAGAATCCTTGACAATGTCTGAAAATAATGTTTCTATGGAGTCAGATAACATACCAGGCTGCATTCTCATCAATATCAAGTATGCACTATCAAGCCTCTGTTTAAACTGTTCAGTCTCAGCATTTCCACAGGATTTGTCTCTGATGCCTGAAGAACAGCCACTGTGGCTTATATACACAAGCTGGCTCTTTGGCAGACCCCAGGTCCTTATAAGCCCATCAGCCCCACCAGCCTTGTATGTAAAGCTGTGGAACATATCAAAGCAGAGCTCATTTATACAGACTGTGGCATCCCTCCTCTGGGCCAGTGACCAAGAAGCCTCAATCCTCACCACTGACACTGGTGGGGAATGTTCTAGGTGAGAAAAATAGACACACACAGTATTTTTGGATGCAGATCTCTGCATCAAGTTCCATTAAGAGCACACATGGAATGCACACTCTAATCCTGGAGCTCGGATTCCTCTACAGGACCCAAGTAAAACTCCCCAGTGATCACTGCAGAGCTGAGTCCTTAGCTGGGAGTTCTAAGCCAAGTCCTCCACCACCATCTCTGTGAAATCAGTGCTCTCAGAGTCCCTTTTCAAAGTAGCTGTTACATACTATTTTTGAAATTTGATTTTCACATACATACACCCACCTGGGAAAGGCTGGCACAGTTTACCCACTCTGCCACCTCCACCCAGACTATAAGGTAGATTTACTGCCACCAGAACACCCAAAGCCAGCTACGTTAAGGCTCTTACCAAGGTACCCAATTAAACTTAGTAAAATTATTACTTATACAAATGGTAGTGTTTAACCAAGCAGCAAGACTTTCAGAAACATGTAGCCCCAGTGCCACTAAGTAAATGCAGGCACTCTCAAATGATACATATTTTCTAAAAGACCAGCCACAATGAAAGATTTGGATATATTGAATAATAAATAATTAAAAAAAAAACACGTAAAAATACTGAATATATACTTACAATAAACACTAGAGTTTCAATCACAGAAAAAAAACAGATGGAAAGACTCTGACAGATACAGAAAAAATATATTTAGCTAATCTCACTATATTTTTCTAACTGACTGAAGAATTACTGTTCCCTAATTACTAAAGCAAGGCAAGATGAATGTGGATGAGTGTCTTGTCAGGTTCAAAAACAGAGTGTACACCTCACATCTCTCACTAGTATTCAAAAAGAATATCAGCACTGGGTACAGAATTGCATCACATCTGGTCACCTGACTCTATAATTCCCACACTACCCTCTCACTAGAAACTGAGCCAGGATCTGGCACTAATGTCCCACAGTATAAACATAGAAATTTAGCTAAGGTTTATTACATCATCTGAAAACTGGAAAACAATTTCAGCACTTCCACTCTTCTTGCAGAAACTAAAACAATATTCTATGGCACTCCAGGGTAGCAGTTAATGCACTAAGGACAAGAGATTAGGATCATAGCCCAGGCTTTTCAGAGGCATTGTGTCCCTGGCTGCGTTCAGACCTGTGAGATGAAATCTTTATGGCCTAAACCAAGTTACTTAATTTCAGGCTATTTTCTTATGGTTAGCTGAGCTGAGCTTAAACCATTTACTTCCAGTATACTCTGTTAAAATATATACAGTTCATCAATTACAACTATATAGTCTGATATACATGCATATTTCTTTTCTGTCCATCAGGAACCACTGTTGATACACTTTTAACACAAGCAATTTTACGAATACAATTTTTAACACAAGTATCTGTACAAATCAGTTTGATATTCAAATGACAGATAATTATTTACAACCCCCCAACTAGCTATGTCGGCATATGTTACACATGCACTGCCCTACTCCCCTACTCTCCCTGGCACAGTTGGCACTACCTCACATCATCACACAGGCATTTTAACTGATCAAAACCCCACTTGGCTTTGTAAAGGTTAGGTCCTCTCTCCTGAACCTAGTAAACTTCTTTGAAAAGGTTACTTAGGCTATGGACAGTGATCACTCTGTGCACATTGATTATCTTGACTTGACCATGGCTTTTGACAGTGCCCACATGATGGTATTATTGAAAAGTTAGACAAACTTAATGTACAACCTTACATTATCTACTGGATTGCAAACTGGCTAACCAGCAGATCTCAAGTAGTGAAAGTTGCTGGGATGTTTTTTCAATGTAAAGATATAAATGGATCAGTACATGGATCAATGCTGGGCCCTTTCCTGTTTGGCATTGATTTTGCAGACATCCAAGTCAATATTCCTGAAGTGTGGTTGACCAGGTTTGCTGATGACTAAAATCTAGGCACTGTTATTTGCTCATCCACTGATACTGAAGTCCTCCAAAAATGGTGGGGAATATGGACATAGCTGGTGTACTGAATATGATCTCAAACTAAATGCAAAAGATGTATCGCATATTAACATTCAGCAAAAAAGCTGTTTCCACCATACTCCTCTTCAAAGAGATGAAGTCATAATAGACATGGGTACTTATTTGGACACCTCCCTCTCTCTCTCTCTCTCTCTCTCTCTCATTTGATAATCATGCTTCCACCATAGTCAAGAAATCCTTCTATTTTGCCAGTTAATTTCCAAGGGAATATCTTCAAGATCCAAAGAAGTCATCTTACCACTGTGATCTTTCCTTATTAGTCCCATCATTGAACACTCCCTTTGGTATGTGCAAATTCAAGCATATCACTCAACTGGAAGGCCCCAATGATTTTTAACACCCCAAAATTATAGGCCTTAAATTCTTCAATTATCCCAACTGATTAGCACAAATCTCTTTATACTCACTAGGCTAGTAGCTACCAAGTAAACTGTGATTCAGTTTTTGACAACAAAAATCCTATTTGATCTTATATTTTTTGCAAAACCAATGGCTCTACAAACACCCATATTAAGGACATAAACTTACACCAACAAAAAATAGCTGTCATTGGAGGGATAGGTTTCTAACTCAATGTATTCTCAGCCTGTAGAATAATTTACCACTATACAAGCCAAACAAAGTACTTCTTTGTCTGTCTTTAAGGCCATTTTTTATGACTGGATGGGTAGACATGAATTTACACCAGTGTTATCACATATAGTACTGCTTGATTTGTGAGGTGGGCACTATTAAGTACTTGTAATGGTGGCAATAACTTATAAATGTGTCTGCTTAAAGATGTATGTATGACTAGGCCTCAAAGTCCTTGTGATCACTTGGCTAGTATTTTAATAATAATAATAATAATGATAATACTTATTATTATTATTATTATTATGTGTCTATACCTTATGAATGGTCATAGAAATGTATGCAAGGAACTCTGTTACCTTTCAGTATAAACTCACAAATATTCTTAATAGCTGTAAAATTGCTCCAACATTACCTGACTTCTAAGTATTACTGGGTCAGAAACAGAAATTAATCAAAAGTTCTGTGAACCACAAAACTAAGAGGTCCGCTCACTGAATTCATTCATAGTGAAACTAGGAGAAAAAACTATCAGGGTAAGTTAACTATCCCCTGGATTTACGAAGCCCGTTATAGCGTGCAGGAATAGTTGAAGAGCTATTTTCGGCAATATGGCCGACGTGCAATCCGGGAACGAGCTCCCGGGATGTGCACATGAGCTCTTAGGCTAATTCTGCATGCACCGAGCTCCTGTATGCAAATTACCCTCATTTGGAGGTGAAAACCATGCAAATGAGGGTAAATTGCGATCCACGAAGGAGACAGTAGTCAGTACAGGACAAGTGCAGTCTGCAGAAATGTACTCGGTCAGTAACCGAGTACATTTCTGCAAACTACAAAATGGAGCTATGACAGCACCAGGTTTCACAGGAAGAAAAAGGAAGTTAAACCAGGAGATAGCAGCTCTGTGCACATTTGAGCACTCGACGGCACACACACAGGCTTAAACAGGGAGGCAATGGGAAGGGAAAACAGCAGTAGGAAGGTAATCAAGGAGAACTAGCTGAGCTGCCAGGTAAAATGTGTCAGAATCAGCTAATTACACAGACAGCAGACCAACCCAGCTCAGAACACTACTATAAACTAAGCAAAAAGCTTCCACCCTGATTTTTCCACACTCTACACCACTGGTGTAGACAAGCCGGGAAATTTTAAAAAACAAGCCTACAAAATAAGAAGGGCTGCAGAAGGCAACATAGCACAACATGTGCAAGAGACTGAGGGTGGGGAGGATGTGAATGCTGCCGAACAACCCACAGTGAGGAGACAGAGAAGAGTGTACAGACCCAGGGTAACCTACCAGGGGCTACATGAGCTGGAGATAGTGGAGCACTATAGGGTGGACAGAGACCTCCTACAGCAAATCGTTGAGCTGTGCAGGCCACACCTGACACACCACACTGGCCAAAGGGAACCCATCCCAGTGGATACCAAGGTATGTGTAGGCCTACGTATACTAGCCACAGGTACCTCCCAAACCACAACTGGGGATATCACGGGCATCTCACAGGCATCAGCATTCGGAGTATTCCACCTGTTCCTGGATGCCATGTTAGCACATGTCAGTGAACACGTATATTTCCTCAACACACGTGAGGTTTTTACCAGCAACATATGTCTCTTCCACCAAATAGCAAACTACCCTGGGGTAGTGGGTGCTACAGACTGCACGTACATATGCATCAAAGCACCATCCGGTGAGCAGGGTAGGGCCTACATCAACTGCAGGGGCAGCCCCTCCATCAACGGCCAGGTCCTATGTGATGCCCAGGGCATTATACTGAATGTGTGTGCCGGCTGCCCTGGAAGCTATGATGATTCACACATATGGCATCTGATGCAGCTGTACACAGATTTGTCGATGTGGACATCCACTACGGTCACCTAGTGGGGGATGCTGGGTACCCACTGGAGCCGTGGCTGATGACACCCATTAGAAATGCACACACACCTGAACAACAACGCCATAATGAGGCATATGTACAGGCCAGACATATAATAGAGCATGTGTTTGAGATGCTCAGGTCACGGTTCCGGTGTCTGGATACATCCAGTGGAGCCCTGCAGTATTCACCAGCTACATGTGCCCAAATTGTTATGGTATGTGCTATGCTACACAATATGATCCTGCGGAAACAGCTGCAGCAGGAACAGCATGGGTCAGGGCCACACAGCCCCCCACCAATGCCAAGGCCCATACAGGCATAGAGTGACTCGGAGGAGGAACAACCTGAGCCTGCCCCAGTAGGCAGAAGGGGACGTGCCCACTATGCCCTGGCCTTGGCAAAGAGGCAATGCATAGCATATGCACTGACACAGTAGGGGCCCAGGGTATGACACCTCTCTCTGACTCACACAGATAGTAAAAGGGATATCAAACATGACACTACCTGTGCCCAACCATGTATAGGGAGTGTACTATGTACATCCTACATAGGCAGCCCTCCAGCACCATCCTCAAGTACGGCACACCCTCAAGGTAAGCCAATCAAATGTGTTCTTACCTGTAGCTATGGTATGGATGTGAACGTGCAAGGGAATTGGGTGGCCGAATGCCAAGACAGCAGACAGTAGACAGCCATAGTGGCATCATGACATCTGTAACACATACTGGAGTCACCATAGAAGCCAGTACTACACAGGGTGAGTAAAACCTACTGCAGGAAATGGCCTGAGCAACATGGGTGTCCATAAGAGCCACACATGCCAGTCAAGAAGGTTCACATACCCAACAACAGTCGCAGCCAGCAGGACAGGTGAAGACTAACACAAACAAATGCTGTACTATGGCCTCTGAATGTGCCCTATGGGTAATCCCCCCCCCAGGCCTACGCAGACAGACCACAGCAGGCCAGGCAGTCAGATGTAAGTTGTGAAGGCTAGGAGGTCAGAAACTAATATGTAGTTAAACAAAGCTAGGATCTGTAGTACACTGGTAAGCCCCTAGCCAGCAGGATAGGTAAGACTACAGACTGAAATGGAGTACCTGAAATACCAGTACAGTCCTAGCAAATGTGTACAAGTGTCAGGTGCACCCCCCCCATTCAACGTACACTTATAGTAACAGTCAGGTGTGCCCCCCCCACTCCTGTGTAGTACAGTAGAAACAGTCAGGTGTCCCCCCCCGCTATGCAGAAATGTAGCAACAGTCAATGGCAAATGACCGATGGATACCCTGCAGACACAGCATGCTACTTGTCAGTGTACAACACAAAGGAAAGCACTGCAGCACAAACTACCTGGATGTGATCCACACGTGCAACACAGATGGCCATACTGGGCATGCTCACACACTTAATGAAGGCAATGTCAGTCTACAACATACTCAGAGGTCATACTGGGCCTGCTCACACACTTAGGGGAATGAAGGCAATGACAGTCAGCAGCATACTGAGAGGTCATACTGGGCATGCTCACACACTAAAACACATGAAGGCCATGTCTGCAAACACCAGTGGACCAGCCATATCTGGAAGTCGCAGTTCTCAGTGTGGACACATGTCAGTATGCACCACTCCTGCCTTGCACACACAGTGGATACGAATACAGACAAATACACAAGGACAACACACTATAATAAGCCACAGGTACATGGGCATAGATGTGTGGAAGAGGGTGACCGCGACAAGGAGCCATGTGGACCTGTCCCAACTTGCACACAGCCAAAGGGTCTCCAACACATGAGGTGCGGATGTAACCCACTGCGGATACTAGCCACCAGTACCTGTCAGCATGACAGACTATTTGGTGCATGTGCCAGCTGTGCAACAAGACTGCACAAGGAAGTAGCCATCTAGTAGCTGTATACACATACCTGTGACATATGACCCTGTGTGTGTCCACATGTGGCATGTCAACCCCTACATGAATGGGGTATGACCCATGCACACATTGCCCTACCCATAGCAGTAGTATGACAAGCCTGCTGAGGTCAACCAATGTGAATTACACCTTTGGGATAGCTATAGCTCAGTAATATGCATGGCACATCCTATAACTGCATACTACTGTAGTGATAGAGTAGTTAGGTAGTATTACTAACCCCAGACCTGTCAATTGTGTGAGTGTGTGCTTGTGCGTGTGCCTGTCTGTCTCTGAATGTGTATAGAGAAATGCTTGTTAGGCTACTCACACTCCGTACAATACATATATTCAACTTTGCCAAGGCTGCTGATTTCACTCACCTAGAAATACACCTCTGGGAAAATGATCACCCAGTAATTGCTGCAGCATGTTCTGTAACTGTGTACTTTTGTAGTGTGATAAGTTGTTTAGGTAGGTGTTCGAACCCCAGACCTGGAAACTGTGTGTGTATGACTGAGTAGAGAGCGATGCTTTTTAGGCTACTCACACTCCATACAATACAAATACTCTACTTTGTCAAGGCGGCTGATGTCACTCACCTAGAAGTACACCTCTGGGAAAGTAACAACCCAGTAATCACTGTAGTGTGTTCTGTAACTGCATACAGCTGTAGTGTGATAAACTAGTGAGGTAGGCGTTTGAACCCCAGACCTGGCAACTGTGTGTGAATCTGTGTGTGTCTGTCTGAACAGAGAGCAGTACTTTTTAGGCCACTCACACTCTGTACAATACAAATACTCTACTTTGGCAAGGCTGCTGATGTCACTCACCTAGAAGTACACCTCTGGGAAAATGATAGCCCAGTAATCACCGTAGTGCATTCTGTAACTGCCTACTGCTGTAGTGTGATAAACTAGTTAGGTAGGTGTTCGAACCCCAGACCTGGCAACTGTGTGTGTGTGTGTGTGTGTGTGTGTGTGTGTGTGTCTGACTGAAGAGAGAGCAATACTTTTTAGGCTACTCATACTCCATACAATACAAATACTCTACTTTGGCAAGGCTGATGATGACACTCACCTATAAGTATACCTCTGGGAAAGTGATAGCCCAGTAATCACCGTAGCGTGTTCTGCAACTGCGTACTGCTGTAGTGTGATTTAGAACAGTGGTAGTGTTCCATCTCCATCCATGGCAGTTCCGGATGTTTTGTGTGTGTTTCAGTGTCTGTGTATGGGGCAATGCATTATAGGCTACTCACTCACAGCACATTACAAATGCCCTACTTTGGTAATTCTGCTGATGTCATTAATTGTGAAATACACCTTTGGGGAGGATGTACTTCAGTAATGTGTGTGATGCATCCTATAACTGCGTAGTAGTGTAGTAAACTAGTTAGATAGGGGTTCTACTCCCAGACATGACAGGTGTGTGTGTGTGTGTGTGTGTGTGTGTGTGTGTGTGTGTGTGTGTGTTGTATGTAACTCGTATCCTGTGTTGAGGTGGGTGTGAGTGTTTGACACCTGTGGAGGGGTTTTGCTAATTTCATTTATGTTGGCCCTACTATATATCACAATGTCAACCATACAAGGATAACAGATGTAAATAGCTGAGAGGCTGGGGTGCAAACCATACGCATACATGTGACATCAAGGCCAGCCAATCACAGTTAGTAACCCCACTGTGCCTTCACATGTGACTCACAACGGACATACCATGCATGGCAACATGCCCTGTATGGACAGATGACACTGACATCAGGGAATGCTGTTAGCATGCTATCAATGTAGGTGCACGGTAAACCTGCTGACCATTACCAGTCCCTGCCACAGGTGGGCAAGACTGGCACATCTGATGATAACCTGTGTTCACAGCATAGGGCCAGACACCCCAGGTACAGTTCCACATGTCCCTGTACATGCATGTGGGAGGTGTGCACATCCTAGACACCATCCAAGTCATGGACTAGGGAACATATACATGGCAAGTGATGCACAGCATTGGCCACAAACAATAGTAACCCAGATGAATGGATGAGGGATGCAATACCCACCTGTGTGGGCAAATGCAGAAACTACAGGCCTGTGCCACAATGCAGACCATTGTCATGTGGCCTGATGTCAAGGTATACCCATCACCTACTCTTGTATAGCCTGCTGGCACTGTTGGCCACCACACACCCGTGCAGACATGCCCCCATGCACGTCTGAACTGGCACCCTACGTGTTCATGTGTGTGTTGTATGGTGCGTATGTCCACATCCACATGCACTACTCTCCCCAGGGCATAGTGAAGCATGCTGCTTGATGTCTGACACCCCCTCATACTCACTGCCCATATGACCTCCGTATGACCCATGTGATGCATGTGTTCCCTGCACATTGATGTGTTGTGGCAATCCTACTAGTGACGAGTTGCACTCCTGGCCCTGCCAAGTGTGTTAATGTGTGTGCATCCCTGTGTGAGTGTGTCTGTGTTGACGCTGGCACCTGTTCATGCAGACTGGCACGTGGGCATCACCTACTGTATATCTACCGTATCCCTGTTGCAGATGTCACTCACCATCACATATATGTTCTGAGTGCTCGCCACCAGATAACCCATGTGGCACATCCAATAATGAAGTGTGATAGCACTACTTAGCTGTCGGGGGTTCGATACCCTGTGTTGGTAGGTGTGTGACACAAACATGCATCAGTTTTACCCTCCCTTACATGTATTCACCTCTGTCTGCCTCCCCCACTACCTCCCTGGTGGATATGGAGGCCCACACCTACTTTGCCTAGGCAGCAGCATGTGTATTTTAAGTGATGCTCATGATCAGCTGATGGCCTCTGCATGAATTACAACCCTCCCCTAGCTGACTGCATGTGAAACAGCTGTTGTAACAGTCCCATAGCCAATTGCATGGAAATGCACTCCAGTACCTGGGAACATCCTGGTGGTGTTGGCCCTTGTCTGTCACTGTGAGCAGGAGCTAGAACTATCGTTTGGCAAACAGCATCTCAGATGGATTGGGGATTTACCTCTAGCAACATACACTGTGGAAAAAGGGCAACAAACAGGAGGGGGATGTGCCTGACCTGACTACAGACTGTAAGTGCTGCTATACTGCATATGGAGTAATGCTGGTTTAATGGTGTTTGTCTGGATATGTCTGTTGTACATGGCGCAATACCTGCAATGTCAGTACCATGTATATGAGGAATCCCCATCTGCAGGGTCATCTGCAGACTGGGCAGTGTTGTGCCTTTGGTTTCCGATGTTAGCCATGATGCATCTATCTGTGGAATGCAGAAGGTAGTGTGAGGATTGCAGTCTGTTGATGGTGAAGGCTATGACATTTACTAACTACTTATCCCTCATTGGGCATATGTTGCAACACACCCAGTTACAGTGGTAGGGGTTACATTTCATGCCATAACCTGGACATTCTGTGGATGTTTGTAGAGTCCTGAGGTCTGTGTAGTGATGGTAAATGTTGGCAGTGTGTGTATTGTTAATATGTACTGTGGCCTGTGTACAGATTGTGGTAGATGTCATTGTTCTAGCTCCCCTTCTATCTGATGTTACATGCTGCCCCAGTGTATGGTACTGTTTTACCGTACATGTTTGTAGGGCCATACACACATGTCCCATAACACAGACAGCCATAAGACCAAACTGTGTAGCAGCCCAGTATATGTAGGGTCATTCTGTGAGTGGCACATATGAGGATGGTGTAGGACAGATAGTCCATATACTGTACTATTATGCTAGTGTATCATATGTGGCTGTGGCTGTGTTCACATTGGTTGTGGTTATGCACTGTCACACAGGTGTATCCTACCCTGTGCTGTGACATGGCTGTCGAGCCTGCTATATATGCAGGTACTGTATGATGATAATCTTAGGATGTCTGTCAGTAGCCAATGGCACACATGTTATGAGCAGATGCCACCTTCCACACACACCGTGTCTGTGAAAACAATCCCAATGACAGTAGTAAATGTCTATTAATATACCTGATATACATACCTGACATCCCCTTGCACTAAGACATTGGGACTATAGAGGCTGGGGTAGGGCTACACTCCATGTCCAGGACATTTGGTGGAACTATTTGGACATGTACTTATCCAGATAGCCATATATATCTGAGTACACATGTGTAGTACTTCCAATTACCACGGTCATGGCAGCCACCCACTATGAATCCCTACATCATGTGGTCATATTCCCTGTACATTCCCTGTGTGGTGGACATCTTTCCTGTGTGTGGGCATCAATGTTACAGACAGCAGGTAGCAATACCTCTTACAGGAGAACCTGCACACTCAGGGCAGCCACGTATATGTAGGAGTATCAGGACATACAGACAGACTGTGAGTACAGTGGTGTAATGCTTTGCATAGTACTGGTGTTACAGGGTGTGTGTGTGTGTGTGTGTGTGTGTGTGTGTGTGTGTGTGTGTGTGTGTGTGTGTGTGTGTGTGTGTGTATAATAGTTTATCTTGGACTGCAGTCTGTCTGCATAGCTCACTACTGTGGGCCTATCCTCTAGCTGGACAGAGGTGTGCCTATCATGTGTTGTCTGTCCACCACACAGGTCCTGTGTCAGATATTACACTGGCAGTGTGTGCGTTGCGTGCTAGCAGTACATGGCTATATCCATTTGTGTCCCTGATGTCTAATACCTGCATAAGGGTATGTTGCAACACATCCTGTAAGGCCAGCATGTTCCAGGGTGTGTAACTGCAATATTGCGAATATGGCCCTGTGTTCCTGCCTTTGTCCTTCACATATATGGCAGGCTTTGTCCTGCTGTGTTACGGTTAGTGGCTGTCAGGTAATGGCCTATCATTAATTACTGCTAGCATTCTTACTATCATCCCAGTCATAACGTGGACTCCCACAACATTTGTTGGTCAGGGTCCATACATGTGACAGATACAGTGACATTACCACAAGTAATGAATGTCTGACTAGGGCTTAACTACAGGGTGTAATTGGAGGCTGCTGAACTACATCTGATATTGTTGATTGTTACTTATCGTGCAGGCAAATCCTTTGTCTGGTGTTGTACAAATTGAAGGCCTTGGCCTGGACACCATAGTATGTTATATATCTGCACTGTCTGCATCTACTGTTTTGTGTGGGCCTTGCATCCATCACTGGTTATATACATCACCATCTATGTGCTGTCAGTAATTCCAGACATTATTGTATGGTACACAAATAAAGGTTGTATGTGTGTACATACCTGTGTGTCATGTCATGTCCTTTGAATTGTGAGTGGGTATATGTGTAATGTAAGTATTCCCTTTGTGGGGCTGGTTGCCACACTACACATGTCACAGGTACCAGTTACAGGGCTTGTGGCTGGGGATACACTTTGCACCCAGTACGTCCACGCTACTTCTTTATGGCTACTAGTACCCTTTGTCCAGTGGCAGCTGGTGACTTCAAATCAAAGGGGGGGGGGTGCAGGAGACAGCTGAATGGGTGAGGCAAATGGGAAGGGGTGTGGCCAACCAGAAAGGGGTGGAGCCTATAATTCCTATCCATACTTTCACCTAGAACCAACTTAAACTTTATAACCATGACTATCACACAACTAAGGTTAGTCTGTCTTCTCATAATTCTTTATTACTCCACACGTTATCACTCTAGCAATATCCCTAAACCTAGTAGCACAACACTACATTATGCACTCTCATATACAGACACTGCACATTATAATAATATTTGCCCACAACTGTTCAAGAACTACATAACAGACCAGTTCAGAACTAAACACATATGCTCTGATTCCTGCTCTAAAAAAAAAACACTACTTTATCATATTCATCACCAAATTCCAACATCTGTAACACCATTTTAACACCAGGCTCACTGTAAGTGGTGATATCCACCCCAACCCAGGCCCAAATCCATCCTGTCCAGCACAAACTGCTCCAACACAAATAGTCAGAACATAACACCCCCACTATCTTCAACCCTGGGCAAAGCAACAACAGCAGCAAAACCAACCATCTTTTAATCCAAAATATTAATATTAGAAGTATCAGAAATAAAATAACTGAACTCCAGGCCACAATAGCACACTACTCCCCAGACATAGTTGCATTAACAGAAACCTGGCTAAATAAAAACATAGCTAACTCAGAAGTTCTCCCTACTGGCTACAATATCATTAGACAAGACAGACCACTTCGTAAAGGGGATGGAACTGCCTTACTGTATAAGCCCAGCCTAACTGTACGTCAGTTACCAAACTCCTCCCCCTCCCCCAATAATTGGGACATACTTATCTCACAACGTCAACTTCACCCTAAAAAGGGCATCACCACAATTGTGATCTATATTCCACCTGGTAATATACCTGCTAGCCTTGAAGACTTCTTATCCTGGTGTTCTTTCACATACTCACAAGAAACCCTTATTATGGGGGATTTCAACCTAGATTGGTTCACCTGTATATCAGAACCACCAAGTAATCTAGTAAATCTCCATGGCTACCAGCAGCTAGTCCAAATTCCAACTAGACGGGATAAAAAAAATCTAAAAGGGAATCCATCCTTGACTGGGTCCTAACTAACAACCCCACATTGTACCCCCACACAGACAGTCTCCCAGACACCTTAAGTGACCATAACATAATATACCTTATACATAGTAGAACAAGCATATGCAAAACCACTAACTATAAATCCACTAGAAACACAAAAAAAATTCTCTCCTGAGGTCCTCAATACTTTACTCTGTAACTGTGATGGAACACCCATAAAAACCCTCCCACTTGACCAGGCTGTAGCATATTTCAACAAAACATTTCTACAACACCTAGACATTGTCGCTCCACTGCGCAAAATCAAGGTTAGAACCTCTACAAACCCCTGGCTCAATAAAGAAACCAAAACAAATCCTCAAGTCCAGAGACACTGCCTGGCTTTACTATAAAAAAAAAAACAAAGAAACACAAAGCCTAAGTACCAAGAACTGTGCAGCCGTGCAAAAAAAGGCATTAGGCTGGACAGAAAATCCTACTACACAACATTGCAAACTAAATACCAACACAACCCCCCAAAATTTTGGAAAAATGTAAACTGACTACTAAAATCCAGCCAAAAGGCTACCCCCAAACCAACCACCCCTGACACTAAAGCTCCCATCGAAACACAATTCAGCTCCCACTTTGTGAACTCAATACTATCCTTAGTATCACAGGATAATTCCCACCTCACTAACCACCCCCAACACAAATAACACTAACACAAGCTTTACCTTCAAAACAGTTTCCACCACTTCAATCAAAAGCATGCTTTCCAAACTAAAAACCTCATCAATAGCAGCCGACCTACTCCCCAGTTATTTCTTGAAACTCACAGCAGATGATAATTGCTATCCCAATCTCCACTCTCATAAATAGATCAATTTTTGAAAACTATGTGGTCAAACTCTGGAAAATATCCTATGATACATGCTTACATAAAAGGCGGGACCTCCACTGAACTTAATAACTACAGACCCATTGCTTTACTCCCCCCCGGCCAAAATCCTAGAAAAATGCATCCTTACCCAGGTGCTAAAATATCTCCTAGAAAGCAACATCCTGTCACCTACGCAGCATGGTTTCAGACTTGCCCATAGTACCACTACAGCCCTCCTCTGCTTCACAGACACAAGTAAACCATCTAAAAAACGAAGACCTGCAAGTGTCAACTCTCTTTTTGGATATGTCTAAAGCATTTGACACAGTCTTGCACCAAATCCTGCTAACCAAACTAAACCAATATCACCTATCAAACTCCACTCTTACCTGGTTCCAAAGCTACTTAACTGACAGGTAGCAAGCTGTGAAATGGGAAAATTCTCTCTCTCCTTAGCTGCCCATAACTATAGGAGTTCCACGGGGTTCTATCTTTGGACCACTACTTTTCACGTCTTCACAAATGACCTCCATACCTCCACACAGCATGCATCTATCATTCAGTATGCAGATGATACTACCTTAATCTGTGCTGCAAAAAACATTCCCACCCTCCTGCAAACAACTCAACTAGCATTCTCTGACATTGAAAACGACCTTACCAAAGCCCAACTTACACTCAGTCCAAAGAAAACTCAGCTTATTATTATAACCACTTCTAACAAAAACACTGATAACAGTCAATTCACTATCTATTCCACAAATGCTACTCCAATCACTCCAGTGGCACAGGCTAAGCTATTGGGAATAACCATAGACTCCCACCTAAAATTTGATAGTCATATCAACTTAACTATTAAAAAAGTACATGCCAAACTGAGATCACTCTACCGTATCATACCATTTCTTAAAAACAACACAAAATCAGCCATTGCTCATTCCCAACTTCTATCCAGCCTTGCATCTCCCATTCTGACTAATCTCAACAAAACTGAACTAAGCAAAATGGAAACCTGCTATAACAGAATTGCCCACTTTGCTGCAAATTGCTCATATAGAACTCATCACTGTATTGCTTTGAGACAGCTCCACTGGCTTGAACTGCCCAACCTCCTAACCTACATTCAGCTGTGCCTCTGGCATTGTATCTATTACCTCCTCAATAAGTGTCCTGCCCTCAAAAACCTAGTATAACATCACTCAGCCAAAAGGCCTCTTAGATCATCAAGCAAACTACTACTAGAAGTCACCAACAGCTACAATAGCTTTGGAGATGCACTATATAGTAGTTCAGTGGCTACAAAATGGAACTCTCTCCCCACTAGCATTCAAAACACATTGTCCAAAGCCTCCTTTAAAAAACTCATTAGGCAACATCTCAAACAAAGTTGGCAGTGCCATGATTGCTCCCCAGGCTAGTGAAAGCGGATAAGGTACACATACTAAACCAAGAGTACTTGATGATAGTTTTCACTCTTACTCACAAACACTGGCTAATCTACAATGTATGTACTGTACCTGTGTACTATGTAGGTATTGTACCTATGCTCCAGATTTCAGCTGTACACCACAAATCTATTAATTACCTTTCTTTTTATATTAATATTTTTTGTTTGTTCTCTCCACTGTAACTGTTGATGTGCTGCTTACCACTGTAAAAACATGTCTATTGTAATTTGTGTGTATACTGATCATGTCTAAATATTTAAATGTATCTGTAATTTTTCAATGTGGAGCTTTACTCCTGGGGCCTCTGCTGAAAAAGGGCCTTTTCGGCTCAGTCAGACACAACCAATTAACAAATGTAAAGTAAATAATAAATACATAAAAACTGGGACTTTAATTAAATATGCTGCCCTGGATGCCAAACAGTCATTATGAGAGTCCAATAAAGACAAAATGAATTGTAGAAGAAAAAAATATTTCAATGCATTGTCTACATGGCAGCTTACTTAATATCTAGATGGAAACAAAAAAGTTGTGAGGCATGAAAAATAAATTACTTTTTAAATACATTACTGGGATGCCAGTCAAAATCAAGTATAAAAAACAAGCAGCATTCAACTCCAACTACTTCTCCTTGCACTGCAGTTCTATTTATATTCAGCTTTATAAAAGTACCAAGTAACATGCTGAAAGTAGCAATCTCTGTGATGCCCCCACTTGTAAAAATGTTTCTTATCCAAAAAAGACCTGCTGCCTGACAACAACTATCTACTTGTTTCTTGGGGAAAACATGATCAAAGTAAAAAAATGAACAGCAAACAAGAAACAAGTTCAAGATAAATTGCTTAAAGGATTACTGCACATGTTATGGACCACACATGATAGATTGGCATTATGTTTAGTTTACGGGTAAAGCCTGCAAAGATGACTGCAAGTCTCCAACAAATGTAATGAAGTTCTGAAAATACTGTAATTCTGTCCTTTATTACAAATACTGTCATATGCATTTCAATACCTAAGGCTTATACACTATCTAATTATGTAAATATTCTTTGCATGGCAACAACAAAAAGCTTGCAATGTTGGTAATTCATTAACAGTATGCTTATTAAGGCTTACTTGCATATTTCTGTCTCAGACACGCTTACCTGATGGTCATTAAAGCATTGCTACTTAAACATAGAGCAAAAGGCATTGCAACAACATGCATTTTCTGAATAAGAAGAAGCATAAATTGACAGTATAAAAATATTACAGAAAACCTGAATATTCTGCAAAATCAAGGGCAGATGAAAAACCACTGTAGTACTTGTGTCTACCTTGGCTGGGGGATACTCTGCACACTTACACTGCATAACTGCTCCTTGCTTTGCTTGGACACATCCAGAGTCACTACATGGGGGAGTGGGGTACAACAAGTATGTCACAATTTGAAATGTCTCTGGCTCATGGTGATGGCCCTGACACATTTGTCATGCCTCTCAGCCTCAGCGCCAGAAATCTGGACAAAGCCATAAACAGAAGTGGGACAAAGACCCCAAAATAAGGACAATTTTTAAATATTGCTTTTGTAAACCTAGAAAGATAATAGAATAGTAGGTCTTGCATTAGTATGAATTTTCTGAAGGGTATGAAATCTGAAGCTCAAATGCCTGTCATCATTTTCTAACTTCAATCTTTAATGATTTGCCACTAATTTGACAGAAAACCACAATTTTATGAAAAATGGACCAAAAATGTGATGCAAAAAATATAAAATAGCCAAACAATACAGCTGGAAACCTGTCAATGAAGGGACACCTTTTTAATAAGTAGTACTGTTAACTTGAGCAGCTGACAAAACAAGAGAATCTACATGCATTTCTGAAATTAAAAGTAATCTATAACTCTGATCATTACAATTATTTATTAATTGTAAACCCTTCACATTTTCTTCTAAATTTGCTATTTTGTGGAGGGATTATTAGGGGAAGAGCAACATTTTGAGCCAAAATCTGGGACATTTGAGAGGTTTGGATATACCTAATTCTATAAAGTGATTTATTTGCACGTACCTCTTAACCTCTTAACACAGGAAATCTGGACAAGACCAAATATATTGGGGGAACATAGAAACCATAATAAAACTTGCTCTTGTATAACCTTAGACAGTTGACAGAATAACAGGTCTTGCTTTAGCATGCATTTTTCTGAAGGGTATAAAGTCTGAAACTCAATGTCTGTAATTTTTTAGTGACTTAATTCCCAAATGATTTACCATAAAACTACACATTTTATGAGGAACAAACCAAAAGTAAGAAGCAAAGATCTATTCATTCTGCAAAGATCTGGAAAATTAAAAGGTATAGTTCAGCCGGGTCTGTCTGAGTTTGCCACCCTTCTCCCCTCACAAAATCATGGTCGAATGGGGCCAACCCCTGCAGCTATTCCAATGTTCCATTACATGGCTATTTTGCCCCATTTACCATAAACACTGTAATGTGCATACTGCTTCACTTCTACAATGATTTGAATTTTATTTAAAATTTTTATTTTACATTTTACAGCACAAACACTAATAAACATCTGCTAAACAAAGCAATGCAGTCTCACAATGAAAATAGACTTAGCATTGAAACTTTTCTGCCCTTGAAACTCACATTTATTGAAACAGCATTGAAACCCACATTCAAAGAAAATACATCTGACCAGTGGCAGATAAAGATTAATTATGGGCTGTTTTCAAATCATAGGCCCCTTGCACAGGAAACATGTGTGTGTTCTTTGATACACCTTCCTTATTGTATTAAATTATATTCTTTGTATAATACAGTACAGTTGCTAGAGGGTGTTTTAAATTTATTGTTTTGAACATGTTTCCAGTAAACAATGAAACAAAATGCATGCACCAATAATGACAAAACTGTCCAATTCAGAACATTTCCATCATAAAATGTCTACTCAGACTTCTACAATCCGCCAGTATCAGTAAATATTCACAATCTCTGCAGAAGTAAAAGTCATCTAAATAATCCCACATTAAAGAGATCTGTCACTAATGAAGAGGTAGCTGCTAGCAAACAACTTTATATTTCATTGTTTCATCTACAAATAAAGTGCCTGTTGCCCTTGAGGAATAAATTGACTATGTTACATTAAAAAATGATAAGTTAGTAATATTGCAATAGGGAATGGATGGCAAACTGATAACAGGTTCAGCATTACTAGGTATCTCCACCAAAGAGGACATTCTGAAGACTGCAGCATCCACCCCCTTTAAAAGTACAACATAGTACAGTATCAGCAAAGCATCTATATACTGTGGCTGTAGAATCCACAGCCTTCTGCATCAAAAGCAAGTACACTACCTGTTGTGCTATTAACAATGCAAGAAGACTCAGCATAAACAGCATTAAACTTCTCTTCAATCTCTCAGCTTCTGGTAAAATCCACTCAGCACTCAACTGTATCTCTCAACTTTGAAGCACAAGAAATCTGGAAAAAGCCAAAAATTATTGGGGGGGACAAAAGCCCCAAAACTAGGGACACATTTTAAACATTGCTTGTATAATCTTGGAAAGTTGCTAGAATAAAATGCTGTTACCACCCTGCATTTCACTGCCAAGTCTTAAACCCAGGACCCTGTGTACTACAGTCAGAGAAACATACCGCAATGCCAAATCAGCTGTTTCTTGAAAGACAGGTAGACTGAAACTTAAATGGCTATCATTTAGTAAATTCAGTTCTCACCATAACTCTCAACCTCTTAGCACAAAACACCTAGACAAAGCCAATGATGGGGAATACAGCCCCCAAAATAGGGACACATTTTAAATATTGATCTTATAAACAGAAATGCGGTGGTGGTGCTGCGGTAGCATTGTCGCCTTACAGTAAGACGCTGTCTGGTTCAATTCTCAGCTAGAGCATCTTCTGCATGGAGACATGCGTGAATGGGCGTACCTTCATTGAAGGTTGTGCGTCAAGCCTGGCAAGCCGGTACGTAAAAATCAACTGCCAATCATTAGCGGACCAGAGTTCTGCTGTGGTGACCCCTAACCGGGAAAAGCCGAAAGACACAAACAAATCTTATAAACAGAAAATTGCTAGAATAAAAGGTTTTGTGTTACCATGTACTTTCTGAAGAATATGAAGTCTGAAATTCAAATGCCTGTCATTATTTAGTGAATTCAAGATCCAGAAAACCAAAAATATGAGGCAAAATATTCACAAGAACAAAAATATGAGGCAAAAAATTTCACAAGTGTTGGTGGGTAGGGAATTCAAGCTCTTGCTACCTGCTCTCAAGGTGTAGGGTTTGAGTCTAGCCACCAGATATAATTCCCAAGTTTTCTCTAGCCACCAGGTATATTTAACTGGGACATTTCACACACACACACACACACACACACACACACACACACACACACACACACACAGACACACACACACCTAGGAGTCTCTTTGTTACATTCCTTACAGTAAAACAAAAGCCCAGTATTCCTGCAGCAAAATGCTAGCATGATCTGGACTGGTTCACCAGCAGTTTGCATTCTGGGAACACCACAAACACTCATGCATGAAGTTCTCTGACTCTCATTTTTTGCTTTTCTTTTACAGTGGGGAGGGGGCTGCAGTCTTGCAGTCCAATAGCACAAAGCACCCCTGCCTTTGTCTGTGTACATGTGTATGTACCCATACATCTGGAGCATTTCTCCCCGGGCCTCCGCTGAAAACAGGCTCTGTGGAACCTAGTCGGACATTCCCGGTCAACAAATGTTAAATAAATAAAAAATAAATAAATATCTCATATGTCTTATATATATATATATATATATATATATATATATATATATATATATATACCTGCACATGATTGTCAATGTATAGATGTATGTGCATATCTGTACCTTTGTAATGTGTACCCTTCAACACTGTACATTCCCTGCAGTACACTGGCTTATCTGCATGATATGTTACAGATATTGCCCTGACATGTACAGGTGACTTGGATTACTGTTGGAGCATTGTAGATGTGTTGTGGTGGGTCCTGCCGTCAAGTACTGCATGTGCTGGATATTGGATTGCACAGCATATCCGTTAGGGCTAGGGGGGTTACATAACAGTAATTACCACATGTCTCTCATATGTGCCCCCACCCCCATTAACTGTGCTCATGGTCTGTTATGTAGTACGGAGTGGGTCAGGAGTCCGATCCCATGTGGAAATCATATACACATGTCTATCTGTATATACACACACATATATATATATATATATATATATATATATATATATATATATATATATATATATCTGCATAATTATATATGCAACACCTCCAGATATAGAGGGATAGAAGTGGACATTGCTATAGCTCGAGCTATGTATATGTATTCATATGTATATGTATTCATCATGGAACTCATAAACAAAGACATTGGTAACCTCCAAACTCTGGATCCCACCCAGTTTGGGTGTGTGAAAGGCAGATCATGCCTCCTGAACCTGATCAACTTCTTTGAGGGAGTCACCAAAGCTGTGGATGAGGGTAAGGTGGTTCACACAGCCTATCTTGACCTTGCCAAGGCTTTCGACATCATCCCCCATTTTCGGAATTATAGCTAAACTCACTAAACTAGGTATAAATCCTTACATCACAAGATGGGTTGCCAACTGGCTCACTGACAGAACCCACACTGTAAAAGTTGCAGGCTCCAAATCTGACCTCAAAGCAGTGACAAGTGGAGTACCACAGGGTTCTGTCCTGGGACCTCTCCTGTTTTGTATCTACTTCTCTGAAATACAGGTTAACACAGAAGGCCTCTGGCTAATGAAGTTCGCAGATGACTGCAAACTAGGAGCCATAGTCAACTTCCCAAATGATGTAGACATCCTACAGAAGGGCCTCACTGAGACAGATGCCTGGTGTCACAGCCATGGCCTCAAGCTCAATTCCAAAAAGTGCAGTGTCATCCTCTTTGGTAAAAACTCTGTACCCATGAACTACCACATAGGCAGCAATCTACTTAACACCGAATGCATGATAAGAGACCCTGGGAACCAGATGTACAGTAGCCTCTGCTTTGATAGTCACATCGCCACAGTAGTCAGGAAGTCCTTCTACGTGGCACACCTCATCATAAAAGGGTTCTCATCCAGGAAAAAAGAGGTCATTGTTCCCCTCTACTCATCACTCATTAAACCCATTACAGAGTACAACACCCCTTTTGGAATGTACCTCACAAGACATCTGCAGCAGCTGGAAAGGCCACAGAAGTACTTCACAAAGAGGATTACTGGCCTCAGACAAATGCCCTACACTGACCTCCTCAAAAAACTCCAGCTTTACTCCATAGCATATTGCCTACTCCGAGGTGATCTCTGCCTAACATATAAAGCTATGTCAAACCCAGAGCTGTTGGACATGCTACACCTAAATAAATTCCAATCCCTCTGAGCTACACGCTCTAGGGACCTAAACCTTGTCACCACAATAAACGGGACATGCTGGAGGGATAGATTCCTTTCCCAGAGACTTCCTATACTCTGGAACAAGCTACCCATCTATGTCAAGCAAAGTTCTTCATTAGCACTCTTCAAGAAAAATCTTGATGAGTTGATGGGAAATAGGAAATACACTCCTGGGATCACTTCTGTGTCTTTGCTAGACAGTGGCACAGGAAAATAACTTTCTTGGGTGGCGTAAGCTATAGAACCTTGCTGGCTAGGCTTACGTAGGCCCTTGGGCCAATAGCCTAGTACCTGCCTATGAACCTATGAACCTATGTGTATGTATGTAGATATATATATATATATATATATATATATATATATATATATATATATATATATATATATATATACATATATATGGATATATACACTGAACATATTTATCTATCTATGTACAATTGCTGTTATATGGTTATTTGTGAGTCATACATACACATATACATACCTATAGCTGCCTATCTGTCTACATTTACAGATGTATATCTGTCCATATATCCATGCATGTTCGGCCTATATGTGTGGCCTGTACCTCATTCTCTTGGCAATTGACATGGATGACCTTAGGACTGAGGTCAGTCATTCGTGCCGACATGTACATGTTTCAGACTTATTTCCTTCAATATATGTGTTCTACTACATATAACTGTATAACTGGCAACGTTTTAAGTGTAGTAGAGCAAGATATGACAGATATCCCCATATGTACCCACATTATGGTGCACTATGTCCAGGATTCATGCATTAAGAGGTTGTGTGGTGTGATATTACTACATTTCCTGAGCTGTTGACTGATTGTGCTGGATGATATGTATGTGAAATAAGTGGGTATGTACATCTGCCATGGTTTACTGGTAAATCACGTAGTGTATAATGTGCAGGGTCCCAGGTTTGGGCCTTGCAGAGGCTGTATATTTTGTTTCAGGGCAGAACACCAGCTGTTGGATACAGTGTGAGTTAGGGACATTTGAGCAGTTGTATGTGGGTGTGTGTGTGGGTTTGCGCAGAGAAAATCAATGCTAACCTCCGGTTGTGTTTCCTTACACTCAGCTAGCATCTACTTAGCTCAATATATGTAGGTAATGCATAACCCTACACAAATACATGTACACATGCTTACAACTGCTTATCCATGTGTACTACTGCTGTTATGCGCTTACATCTGCTTACTAGTGCCTTAGTCATTATGACACTTCACATGTGCATTTAAGGAAGTACTCCTGTGCAACTATAAATGTTATTAAGTAGGTTGTACAGCACAATGATGTTAATATATGGATTTCACATGGTAAATAGGGTGTGCTGCAGTGGGACTCAACCTGGGAATGCATGCGCATTAGGCGGATGTTCTGCCCACTACACTATTGCTGTTCTGCTTCATTTGCATATGTCTACCATAATGACCAACCCATGTTCTGTTCCCCCGGCCCCTGAGCTCCACGAACACAGCATCCATCTATTCTCCAATTGCTAGCCCTGCCATACCACACCTCCACACATTTCCCTCTCTGCACGTCTCAGTACTCCTCCAGTATACTGTCCCAACCCAAGCATCTCCAGGCTCTTCGTCTTAGTCCACATACGTACCAGCCTTCCCTTGATCCTCCTCCAATACTGGTGGGGACATCGATGTGACCCACAACTGTTGGTTCATCCCGCTAGGGACGGACCTGTTGTTGTGTCAAGAGTAGACCTAGCTGGTCTACAGTGTGTTTCCCACTGGTAGCATCCTGCCAGGGTTATGTGTAGCAGCGGTTTGCTCACACACCTGGCCAGCCTCATCTCCCGGTTCCACGGAACCAACGCCCCAGGTGTGAGATACTGTGCATGATGCACGCTCACATGCCCCCACAGTGTGCACTATATATCACTATTCCCTTCTGTATTATGCAGGACT
>NC_056737.1:281328031-281388031 GCF_019279795.1 Protopterus annectens
CCATCCTTGTGTGCCACGTATGCTTTGCGTTACCTACGACCGACTCTGTTACCAACTCCGTTACTGTACACAGACCCACGCGTGACACTGGTCATTTGATACGGTGTGCTTAAGGCACTTTCAAGCTGTTGTGAGCGGGTTTGCGCAGAGGTTAGCACTGCTGACTTCCAGTCAAAGTGTGTTATACGCAGTTAGCATCTCCTTTGCTTGATCTGTGTCAGCGGTGCTTCACCCCGCCCATATGCACTTGCATACTCTTACTATTGCTAACATTTGCTAACTTCTACTTATCTGTGCTTACACCTGCTTATTGCTGACTTATTCATTCTGGTACTGACTCCACATGTGCATTTCATGCAGTACTCCACTTCACATTTAATTGTTAAATGTTCTGTAGGTTCTACAGCAATAAAATGTACATGATTGTTCGTATACAGATTACACTTGGAAAATGGTATGTGCTGCAGTTGGACTTGAGCCAGGAATGCCTCCTGCTTAGCCGAATGCTCTGACCACTACACTATTGCTGTGCTGCTTCATTTGCTGTACCTTCCTTGTTATCCTCTTCAGCCTTTCATGCTGCTTTACCCGTAGCTACGCGATCGGCAGACCCGCGCACCTATGGTTAGCTGTACTCGGAGTTTTAAAAACATTACTACAAGGGTTTCTTCGTGTTTTCTTTCCGTGTACTGTTGCTGTTGAACACATGGGGACTATTGGTGGGGATATGGGGACACTTATGTGCGGTCTTGCTCTTTTATGTACACATTCTGCTGTTCTACTTTGTAGGGGCATGTTTATTCTGAGAGCTCTACTCTCAGCCACCCCCCCTGCACTCATCTATGCTCTGTGTAGCATTAGGTGTTCAAGCAGCGCGCCTTCCTTAATATACATGGTGCGTTACCATCCTTCTCTTAAACTGGTGCTTCCATGCAGGACTAGAGTAGTCCTACATGGAGGATTAGTGAATCCGGGGGTATGTTATTTGAAGAAAGACACTTTTAGTAACCAATTACTATTTTATAAAAGATCATCATATCTCTTACACAATTCAATATTTTGTGAAAGAAATATTCATGTGACTATGAAAATGAGCCAGTCAATGTATTCTTAAAGTCATAATTCATAATTCATTGCGCTCTTCTTTTGCCAGGCATATTTTAAAAGCAGAGCAAACAAAATTGACTTGGTGCAATAAAGCCTTTTGTGTCACTGGAACAATTGATTGGAAATAGTTGGAGAGAAACTTACATACAATGAAGGTTCATAGAAACATAAGGATTCAACTAAGAGATGGAACTTATTGCAAGTATTATGCATCACATGATCACTAAGTCTCAACATGAAAATATCAGTATTATTCAAAGACTGCACAGGAGAAGTGTGATATAAGAAAATGTTCATTGCTACAGATATAATGAACCAGACAAGCATAATGGAACAAATGCTTGGAATATCATACCACTGGTCAGAAATCAATGTGGCATTTATAATGCAAAGCATATGTTTTTCAAGAACAATGAGAACTTCTTTGCACCAGTAGAGTTATTATGCAGTTAGATTGAGTCATAAAAGAACATACATGCCAGACATATAAAAGTGAAATTAATGACCTCTACTTGTCCCGAAAAGATTCTGAGTAAGCTGAAAGTATTTATAGCTAACAAAGACTAGGATTATATTAAAATATAATAAGAACTGCAAAATATAATTCAGTTATACAAGACTGCATAACAGACAATATTAATCAAGAGTGAATATCATTAAATGATGGATGGAGATTTGAGTCAAATTACACTCTTGCCAGGATAGGCTAACTAAACAAGATGACTGGTTACAAAACCAAAAGCCCAGTCCAAGAACAGGCAACACCAAGACCACAACAGTTGAAAGTTAAAACAGTTTTAATCCATGTGAACACGAAAAATGTGAAATGGTTAACAAACAGGATTGAGCGCTTTTGTCATAAACTTCCTCAGAATCAGCATTTTTCATGTTTACATAGATTAAAAACATTTTAACTTTCAACTATTGTGGACTTGTTGCCTGTTCTTGGACTGGACCTTTGGTTTTCTTTCAGTTCTTTTGTTTTGTATGGTTATTAAGATGACTAGTTAACTAGGAACTTTATACCCAGTGAAATTCAGAGTATAGCTTATCGGGTTATTGTTAATCTGCCAGTATGCTAATTATAAGACTTTTTTTAGCTCTATTAATTACAACCATCTATTTAAACATCTGTCAGCAGTGTGATTAGGCAGGTCCAAGGGACTCTTTTCATCTCTAAATTGGACTACAGATACAAGTCTATAAACAGTGAAATCCTCTCAATGGTGCAGAGGCAGGATATCCATTTGCACTGCCTGTGATCTGAGTTCAGGAATATATGCAAAACTGTTTGTAGAGCTGATCAGGAAGATAGGATTAAGTGGACAATGGACAGCTCTCGTCTCTGATGGGAGGGTTGAGGGAAGCATAATGCCTGTGCAGCATTTAGAGATCAAGAACCTTACAGGTTATCTAGTCAGATCACAGGAGGATAATAATGATGTCTCTGCCATTGCACTAGCCATTTCCTGTGGCAGGGACTTTGACCATCAAGTCTAAGGAAAATGTTTTCTGCCTCAATGCACAGAACTCCACGAGCAATCCCATTGCTCCCTGGGACTACAAAATGAGTTACTGTCAAGGTAAACTTTCCAAGGCATGGGGGATCCCCTTGTAAAAGCATTACACCAAAGCTACCTGGATGGATCAATCAGAGAATGAAAGGGTTGGGCAGGTGTGGAAGCAAGGAAAACCGGCAGAGGGCCTTATGTCACTGGGAAGAGAGTAACTGAAAAAAGTTAATAAACAGTATGCACACATGAAGGAAATAGATAATGTTTAGACTATCTTTTTCTCTCTCATGTGTCACAGCCAAATCCTAGAGTGACCCTGCAGACAGACAACACAATATGATACGTTTACAAGGCAATGGGAGGAAATAGGTTTCCAGGTCTTTCTTCTGTATCTCACATAAATCAACACACACACACAGACACACACACACACACACACACACACACACACACACACACACACACACACACACACACACACACACACACCCTTATGGACAATGTAGAGTCTGTGGACCACCTACTGCATGCCTATGGAATATGGGAGAAAGTGGGAGTACTTGGAGAAAAGTCATGCGAAAACAGGAAGGACATGCAGACTCCACACATATGGCACCCCAGCTAAGAACTGCATTAGAGAACCTCTTGCTTTGAAATGGCACTACTACCCATTGTGCCATTGTGTCGCATTCATAGATACACTTTAAAACAGTATATACCACAGTGCCACATACATAGATACACTTTAAAACAATACATACCACTGTACCATATACATAGATACACTTTAGAATAATACATACCACTGTGTTGCACATGCAGGTGCACTTTAAAACAATACATACCACTGTGCTGCACACATAGATGTACTTTAAAACAATACATACCACTGTGCCACATCCATAAACACACTTGAGAACAATTCATACCACTGTGTCACATTCATAGATACACTTTAAAACAATACATACCACTGTGTCACATGCATAGATGCAATTTAGAACAATACATACCATTGTGTCACATACATAGGTACACTTTAAAACAATACATACCACTGTGCCACATACATAGAAACACTTTAGAACAATACATACCACTGTGTCACATTCATAGATACACTTTAAAACAATGCATACCACTGTGTCGAATACACAGATGCAATTTAGAACAATACATACCACTGTGTCACATACATAGGTGCACTTTAAAACAATACATACCGCCATACCACATACATAAAAACACTTTAGAACAATACAGAACCACTGTTCCACATACATAGAAACACTTTAGAAAAATACATACCACGGTGTTGCATACATATATGCAATTTAGAACAATATATATGACTGTCGCATTCACAGATACACTTTAAAATAATACATACTGCTGTGCCACATACATAGACACACTTTAGAAAAATACATACTATGGTGTTGCATACATAGATGCAATTTAGAACAATATATATATGACTGTGTCGCATTCACAGATATACTTTAAAACAATACATACTGCTGTGCCACATACATAGAAACACTTTAGAATAATACATACCACTGTGTCGCATTCATAAGTACACTTTAAAACAATACATACCACTGTGTCGCACACATAGGTATGCTTTAAAACAATGCATACCACTGTACCACATCCATAGACACACTTTAGAACAATACATACCAGTGTTTCACATACATATATACACTTTAGAATGGTACATACCACTATGTTGCATACATAGATACAATTTAGAACAATACATACCAGTGTGTTGCATACATAGATACACTTTAGAACAATACATACCACTGTGTCACACACATAAGTATACTTTAAAACAATACATACCACTGTACCACATACATATAAACACTTTAGAACAATACATACCACTGTGATGCATACATAGATACAACTTAATACATTACATACCACTGTGACACATACATAGAAACACTTTAGAACAATATATATCACTGTGTTGCATTCATAGATACAACTTACAACAATACATATCACTGTGTCGCATACATAAATACAACCTAGACCAATGCATACCACTGTGTCACATGCATAGATACACTTTAGAACAATGCATAAACTGGAACATGAAAGAGGGTGAAGCATACACAAGTTACAATGAAGAAATTCAACAAAGGTAACTGTGCCAGTAGAATTCTGTAAGAAGAAGAAGAGGAGTTCATAGGTTCATAGGTAGGTACCAGGCTATCAGCCCTATGGCCTATACAAGCCCAGCCAAAAAGGTACCCTGGCTTTTGCCACCCAAGAAAATTATTTTCCAGTGACACTGTCGAACAGAGCCACAGAAGTGATCCATGGGGTGAATTTCCTATTTCCCATCCAATCATCAAAATGTTTCTTGAAGAGTACTAATGAGGAGCTTTGTTTGATATAGATAGGTAGTTTATTCCAGAGTATGGGAAGTCTCTGGGATAGGAATCTATCCCTCTGGCATGTTCTGTTTATTGTGTATTGTATTTAGTTTGGAGAGAATAAGAGTCGGAGAAGCTACTTAGGTAAAACATTATCACTGAAGGAATGGTAAATGGAAAAATAATGGATACAGAAACTGTAAACTAAAAATCAAAAAGTATATGATAAAAGAGGATGAATACCAGCAATGACAAAGTCCCAAGTTGAAAAAAGTAAAAACTGTAGTTTCCAAAAAACACAGTTGACTCAGAGATAGCCAGGCAATCCAGTATGTAGAGTAAAAACTCCTTTTATTCCATAAACAGACATAAACTCTTTCGCAGAGATACTGCTTCATCAGATGTAATTCCAAACTTATTTTTTACCATTTAAATATAAAAAACTATCAGAACTATCCGATCAGTGAAAGCTTACTATTATTAAAGGAACAGGACCATTATTACACTTTTTATGCAAAAGCTGCTTAAAAACACATTCACTATCACAGCAATAAAATAAATGTATATATAAAACTAAAAAATATATACACATATAAAACTATAAACATATAAAACTATAAACTTTGTATCTAAATCTAAAACCTAAATTATCTGAACAGCGGTCTTGCTTTTAAGATAGGTTTGAGTGGGACTTTGTCATTTAGACCATGACCACTGTCCCCTCACAAGTGAACTATCCAAATTGTTTCTAACTGTTCAGTATAATTTCTGATATCTCCACCTCTGATGTTTTCATAAACTCTACCTATTGCTCTAAATTTAAAAACATGAGAATTATCTGTTTCACTAACATGTTTGGCAAGTCTGACTAGTCTGGTCTGTAAAGCTATGGAGCGTATTATCATGGAACTCATAAACAAAGACATTGGGAGCCTCCAGACACTGGACCCTACCCAATTCGGCTTTGTTAAGGGCAGATCTTGCCTCTTAAACCTAGTTGATTTCTTTGAAACAGTTACCAAAGCCATAGATGAGGGCAAGGTAGTCCACACAGTCTACCTGGACCTCGCAAAAGCCTTTGACACAATACCCCACTCGGGCATCATAAATAAGCTTACCAGCTTAAATATCAACCCCCATATCACAAGATGGGTTGCAAACTGGCTCAGAGATAGAACCCACATGGTCAGAATCACAGGTGCCATGTCCGAATCCAAACCAGTTACAAGTGGCGTCCCACAGGGCTCAGTTCTGGGACCTCTCTTGTTCAGTATATACTTCTCTGAGGTTCAGGCTAACACGGGGGGATTATGGCTGACAAAGTTCGCAGATGACTGCAAACTGGGGGCCATAATCGAATCTCCAGCTGACACAAGCATCATCCAAAAGGGTCTCACAGAGACAGATGCTTGGTGCCAGAGCCACGGCCTCAAGCTAAATGCTAAAAAGTGCATAGTCATCCCCTTTGTGAAAAACAAGATGCCTACAAATTACCACATAGGTGGTAATCCATTAAGTATGGAAGACGTAATTAGAGATTTGGGGACCAACGTAGATAGTAATCTCTCCTTTGATAATCACATTGCCAAAGTGGTTAGAAAGACCTTCTATATAGCCCACCTTATCATGAAAGGGTTCGCATCTAGATCAAGAGAGGTCATTGTGCCCCTCTACTCGTCAGTCATCAGGCCCATAATTGAATACAATGCCCCTTTTGGGATGTACCTTATCCGACACCTGCAGCAACTGGACAGACCCCAAAAGTACCTCACCAAGAGGATCATGGGCTACAAACAGATGTCATATGCAGCTCGACTAAAGAAACTCCAGCTCTACTAAGTTGCTTACCGCCTACCCAGAGGCGATCTGTGCCTGATGTACAAAGCCATGTCAAACCCAGAATTAATGGACATGCTCCACCTCAAAAAAATCCAAGTCCCTTAGAGCTACATGCTCCAGAGACCTAAACCTCAGCACAAAATTAAATAGGACATGCTGGAGGGACAGATTCATTTCCCAGAGGCTCCCCTCACTCTGGAATAGAATCCCAATTCATGTTAGACATAGCCCCTCGCTGACCCTCTTCAAGCGAAATCTGGACGCGTGGATGGTAAATCGCAAATTCACCCCTGGGATCTCTTCTGTGTCCCTGCTAGACAGAGGCACAGTAAACTAATCTTAAAAGGGTACCTTCTGTGACCTACTTTACAGAGGCACAGTAGGCTAATCTAATAGGGAGGCGGAAGCCAAATACACTCTGGCTAGGCTTATAAATGCCCTAGGGCAGATAGCCTAGTATCTACCTATGAACTTATGAACCTAAGTGCATTAAAAACACTGCCTTTGCTAATATGGTAGATATGCTATTTTAGTCTGTCACGAAATGCCCTGTTTAACCTACATAAAAGTTGTTACATTTCTGGCAACATGCTAAATAAACTATATGTATTGAAGAACAAGTGGCAGAAACCGTAAAATTATAAGTCCTGTGCTGATCTGGGTGTGTAAATAAGTTTGAACTATCTATATGCTTACATGCAGTACATCTACCACAAGCCTTAGTAATATTGGCACTGTTTCCATCCCTTCTATTCTTAGGGAAACATAATTGCTGCTTCATATTTTTATATAAAAATTTTGGTCTCCTTTCCACAGTCCCTTTTATTTCATCATCTGCTGTAAGAATATGCCAGTACTTACTAATAATCTCAGTATACATATGTGAGTTATTGGAATAATAAACTGGAACTCTTAACTTACTTTTATATATCTTATTTTCACTTACTTGATTTAATTCACTACCACTAGAAAAAAATAAGGTCTAGCTTTACCAATTCTCCTGCTAGTAACATCTTGAATGGCATTATTAACTTCTTGATCAAGATAGCCTCTTCTTTCAAAAGTTTTTCTTAGAGCAGCGGAATGTATTAAGAAATCATTGTCCCCTACATTCAATTGGGAAGCTCTATATACCTGATTTTAAACAACATTTTTAAATACATGACTAGGATGCATACTTTCTCTAAATAGCAGGTGGTCACAGTGACATGTTTTTTTATATAATTTTGTGGTAACACCACCTAGACTATCTTTATAATCTTCAACATCAAGGAAATTTATCTTTTCATTTGAAATTACTTGTGAAAACTTCAGATACGTAGTAGTGTTTGATATATAGTCAACAAACTCATTAAATTGTTGCAGTGCCCCCCACACACAAAATAAACAAGTCATCTACAAATCTGCAATAAAACAGTACCATGTCCTTGAATCTTCCATTAAGTATATACTTTTCTTCCCATACAGACATCACGGCATTGGCGTAGCTATTGGCACATGAGGTGCCCATAGCTGTGCCATTTCTCTGCCAGTAGATGATTACATCAAACACAAAGATATTGTTATAAAATACACATTTCAGCAAGGATGCAAACATCTGCAATTTATCAGTTGTATAATCAGTACAGTTTCTTAAAAACTCATTGGCGCTATTAATACCAGCTCCGTTCGGTATCAGTGTAAATACTGACACAACATCCAAAGCTGCCAACAATACATTGCTATTACCCTCACTATTAGTCATGTAATGGAATAAATCATTAAGTAAGTGCTTGATGTCCCTAAGAGTATATTTATTAGTATTCACTATAAGTCTGAGAAGTTTCTCAGTATACATAGACATAGGTTCTGTAACCCAGTTACGCCCCAACACTATAGGGCATAGTGGGGGTGAACCGGGTTTTCATGCAGTTTTGGTAAACCTTGAACCATAGGTAACAAGGGGTGCAACACTTTAAAATATTCATACAGTTCTCTGTTTATCATTTGATGACTTAACAGTCTATCCAACTCAGTATAGACATAAAAATCATCCTATCCATTTGCTTCTTATTAATAGTAGCATAAAAACTACTGTTACTAAGCATTCCTTTCATCTCAGTTTCATACCAGCATCTATCTAAAACAACAATAGGACCCTCCTTATCAGCAGGGTGAATTATTGTGTTCACATTATTTACCAAACGTTTCAGTGCATAATTTTCATCTTTTGTCAAATTCCAATTTTACAAGGCTTTGTATTTTCACTTACTTTATAGATGTCTTCAAGACACAACTTTTCAAAAGCATTGACTGAAAAGTCCTGAAAAGCAAGTATTACAGAAAGGACTGTCATTTATTCTTAGTCAGAGTGTTGATTTTGTAGATGTTATTTTAGATATTAAAACATTTACTAGAAATAGTATGTAAAAAATGTGTTTTAAAGGAAATGAAATGTGCAACTATAATAATATGTTTAAGAAGCCTAGTACTTTTTCACCAATATTGCATCCATTAGTCAATGCTTTTGAAAAGTTGTGTCTTGAAGACTTATACTTTTACGGTTTCAGCCACTTAAGGATAGGGGATTATTTTACTGTCGTTCACCACAACATAGGGTGAGAGTGTTTTTTACATACCTCTCTGAATATACATCCCTATTCCCTCAGGACATCAGAGTGGTTACTTCCCTCCTGAACTTAATCCTTTACAATATTTTTTTTTTATTTTTTGAGGGTGAATATTACCATTAAATTTCTGGGGTTGCTATGGGTACTGCATACGCCCCTATATATGCCAATATTGTATTGGCAATGTCAGAAAAGATGACTGTTTTCACACTCCAGTTTATCTCTTTGACACACAGTTATTATAGGTACCTGGATAATGTATTTATTCTGTGGAAGGGTAGTTTAGAACAATGGAAAAGTACAGTTGTGCAAAATCTTACCATAACTGTAGATGTACTTGCCTTCACTGCTGCAGTATTCCTTACTAATGGGATTCCTTGCTGTGAAGCCCTCCATTTACAAAATATTTCCATTGCTTTAAGGTACACAGAACATCAACTGCTTACTCCTTGCGTAAGGTAGGGCATAAAGGTGACGTCCAGAACAGATTGCCCCAGTAGGAACAGTAGTCCAAGGAAAACCAAGGAGAACCTGCACAGCCAGGAAGGGAAAAAGACCAGGGGGATGGAGGGAGGGAGTGAATACTGCAGTGGTGAACGCAAGGACATCTACCTTTTTACATTTTACACAACTGTAGTATGTCCTTACATTCACTGCTGCAGTATTCCTTACTGATTTTCTATTGGTTTGTATTTGTTTTAAAATGTTTGGTTTTGGGAGATGCTTTATCTGATGAAGGGCAAAGGCCCGAAAGCGCTCATCACTTGTATGTCTATTTTTAATAAACAGAAGGAGTTGATATTCGAGCAGTGTCCAGTCTTATTTGTTTTTGGATATTTACTATGGTTTATTTGACTGGACTTTGGTGAGGCACAGAACATTGTTTTGTTTTTCCTTACTAATGGGAGAGTGCAAAAGCTCAAGAAGAAACCTGGGAGGAGGTAGCAGCAGAGTCCTCTAAAAAGCCATGAAGTATGGTGCAGCAAAACCAGCTCTGGCTCTGGAGATACCATCCAACTGATAATGTTTGGTAAAGGTATGAACAGAAGTCTAGGTAGCAGCTTCAAGAACAGAATTAGCATCTAAGCCCCTGAAAAAAGCACCAGAAGAAGCCATGGCTCTATGGAATGAGCCCTAACAGAAGAAGGAAGGCTCGCACCATGAAAAGTGTAATGAAAGGAAATAGCCTTTGAAATCCAAGTAGAAATAGATTGCTTGGAAACAGCCAAACCTAAAGATCTAGGATGAAAGGAAACAAATAACTGGTCAGACTTCCTGATAGCTTTAGTTTTATTCAAATAAAATCTGAGCTGTCTTTGCACGTCTAAAGTATGTAGCACCCTCTCGCTGTCAGATTGCCGAGAGGGAAAAAAGGTAGGCAAATTAATAAACTGATTAAGTGACAACTCATTAACCACCTTGGGCATAAAAGAAGGATTAGTACACAAGGACACCCTGTCCTCATGAAATATCAAAAAAGGTGGACAAGACATAAGTGCTTGTAATTCAGATACCTTTATGGTAGAAGTAAGAGCTAACAAAAGAACTGTCTTCCAAGAACAATGTTGCAAGGAAGCAGAAACAGCATGCTCAAAAGGAGCCTGAGTCAATTTTTCTAAAACAAAATTAAGATCCCAGGTTGGACGAACAAGCTTCCTGGGAGGTCTAATATTTAGGACACCTTTAAGAAAATGCTTAGCCTCAAATCTAGAAGCTAACGGGGGAGTTAAAGGCAGACAAGCAGAAAGATCTGATAAGTGGGCCTTAACAGAATAATAGGCCAAACCAGCATTGAGCAACTCAAACAAATAAGATAGAAACAAAGGAACATCTACAGAAAGTGGGTCCAGGTCAAGAGAAAGACACCAAATAGAAAACATCTTCCATTTAGACAAGTAGGATTTCCTAGTAGTAGATTTCCTGGCCTACTGCAGGACCTGCTGCATGGCCTCAGAAAAAAAGGTGTCTATGAGGAATCAAAACCCTATCACCCACAGTGTCAGTTGAAGTGTGGACAGGTGAGGATGGATGAGAGACCCCTTGTCTTGTGTGAGGAGATCCACCCTAGGAGGTAACTTGTGATGATTGCCCCTGGTGAGATGCAGAAGTAGAGGGAACAAGTGCTGTCATGGCAAAAAGGGAGTCACCAACAGGATTTTGGGAGCATCCTGTTGAATCTTGAACGGGACTCTTGGAATGAGAGGAAGGGGAGGGAATGCATAAAGAAACATCCCCTTCCAAGAAAATGAGATTCCGTCCACCTTCCAGACCAGAGGACCTGGGACTCTAGCACAAGACAGAGGAAGTTGTTTGTTCAAAAGGGAGGCAAAAAGATCTACTTGAGGAATACCCCACTGGTGAACATTGTCCAGAAACACATCCCTGTGAAGCATCCATTCATGGGATTGAGTGAAGGACCTGCTTTTATTGTCTGCCACAACATTCAGATCTGAAGGAATGTAAACTGCCCAAAGAGTCACACAATACTGGATAGCCAGATCCCATACCAGAAGTGCCAGCTGACAAATACGGTAGGACCTCGTACCCTCTGTTTGTTGATATACCACATGACTGTGGTATTGTCTGTGAATACCTTGAGAGGTTCTGCAGAGAAGAGAGGATGAAAGGCCTGAAGAGCCAGTAGAAGAGTCCTCGTTTCTTTGGTGTTGATGTGCTCCTTCTGCTGACGAGGCGACTGCAGTCCCTGAACCTTCAGGGAGCCAAACATTGCTCCCCATCCCACATCTGAAGCGTCTGTGAACAAAGCCTGAGAGAGAAGTGGAGGCTAAAATGGGAGCCCTGGATTTAGAGACAACTGCTGAATCCACCACAAAAGTTTGACCTTGAGATATGGGAAAAGAGGAACAGGAAAGTCTAGAGGATGCACATGCTGAAGCCACACCAACGTCAGAAACCACTGGAACTTCCTCATGTGGAGCCTGGCCAAAGAAAGCATTAGACTGGTGGAAGCCATGAACTCCAGAGTCCTCAGAAACACCCTGGCTGAAATGGAGGCCAAGGGAAGAAGAGTTTGAAAGAAAGAAATGAGAGTTAATGCCTTTGGAGGAGGCAGGGATGCCAACATTGGCACCATTTGAAACCTGCAATCCAGAAAGACATGATCTTCAGAAGGAGACAGAGAAGACTAGTTGAAGTTTATTGTGAACCCCAGGCTCTGAAGAAGAGAAATGATGAAGTGAAGAGTTTGCAAAAGGACCTCTGCAGAAGAAGCCTGAATCAGCAGGTCATCCAAATAAGGAAATATTTGGATTCCTTGAAGCCTGCAAAAGGCAATCACAGGAGTGAGGCATTTGGTGAACACCCTTGAGGCAGTATAAAGGCCAAAGGGCAAAGCACAGAACTGAAAATGCCAGGAAGCAACAGAAAGATGCAAAAATCTCCTGAAAAGAGGATGGATCAGAATATGAAGATATGCATCCTTGTGGTCCAGAGACACCAGCAAGGCCTGAGGGAGCAAGAGAGGAAAAAGGGACTGAAGGGACAACATCCAAAAGGAAGGCACCTTCAGAAAGGTGTTCAGATGGAAGAGGTCAGGAATAGGCCACCAAGTATCTTCTTTTCTGGGCACTAGAAACATTCTGGAATAAAACCCTTTCCCCCTTTGGGACACAGGCACTTCTTGAATAGTATCCTGAGACAAGAGGTCCCAAAGAACCTCTGGGAAAAAAGAAAGCTGTTCCCAAGGAGGCTGAGGAATGTTTATAAAAGAAGGATGGGAAATCCAGACCATGAAGTACCCTTGATGAATGATTGACAAAACCCAAGAATCCTAGGTGATCCGGAGCCAAACAGGAAGAGAAAGAGAAAGGCAAAGAGACAGAGGAATGTGGTTGTGAATGGGGGGATAGTCAGACAGCACCTGGTTTGTCAGGAAAGGAAGGCTTAAGAATCCCTGCAGTCTGAGTGGCTTTAGCAGGAGGAGTTTGATTACCACTCTTTTTACCTTTAGAAAGAGGGCGAGACTGCCCACGAACAAAGGCTAGCTTAGTAGGGTAGTTACATTGAAACTTAGACACATGAGAAACAAATACATGCTTAAGCTCCTGTAAAGCCTTCCCCTTGTCCTGAAGAGACTTAAATAAACCAGCAGCCACTTCCCTAAACAAAAAAGTATTATCCAGAGGAGTATCCAGCTACTTAGTCTTAATATCATCAGGCAAAGGTTGAAGCTGAAGCCAGGAATATCTCCTCAGAACTGAGCCAGAGGCAGCAGCCCTGGAAGAGGCATTTGCAGCATCATAACTACACTTGATAGAATGATGAACAACCTGAGAGGAAGACCCAAGCAAGGAAAAAGCTGAAGATTTACCCTTAGAGTCCAGAAGATCAGAAAGAACCTGACAGGCCTGAGAAAGAAGAGCCAAGACATATCTAGAAATATGGATCTGATAATTAATAGCCTTAAAAGCCAGGGTAGAGGAAGTATAAACCTTCTTACCAAGCCTATCCATGGTTCTACTGTCCTTGTCAGAAGGCAGTAACTTGGACGAAGGAAGCAATTGTCATGGCTTATCAGAAGCTAAAAACACCACAGAGGGGTCAGCAGCAGGACTTTTAAACAAAAAGGAACAATCCTCAGGTACCCTGTAAAACCTATCAGACTTCCTGGGAGCAGGGGGCAAAGAATCCGGCACTTTACAGACAGTGGAAAAAACATCCAATAAAGCAGGAAAGACAGGACAAATAGCTAAAGATTTAGGAGATTCCATTTGCAGTAACTCATAGTATCTCTTATGGATATCCAAAACCTGGGCACAATCCCACTTAAAAAAGTCCATCATCCTAGAGATCATATCCCCAAAGGAAATTTCTTCAGAGGGAGTATCAAGAGTATGAAAATCCTTCTCGTCATACCCATAGTCTAAAGGAGAAGGAATCTGGGCAGAATAAGCAAGAGAGTCATCATCTGAATACATCTCAGAAGAGTGGAAGTTTCTGGGCCTTTTAGGGGAAGAGGCAAACCAAGGAGGAGCAGGAACTGAAACCCCTTGAGGAAGCTGCAATGACAGCACAGCATTAAATAACCCCTGAGTAAAGGCCTGCCACTCACTTTGTGGATCCCTAGGAGCAGAAGAAACATGGTTAGTTTACTGTTTTTTCTTCAAAGAGCCATCCATCCTGGAAACCTGACAAGGCCCAGACTCAGGACAGCATTCCCCAACTGCAGGAGGACCCTCTTCCTAAAACAGAAACTGCAGAACCTCATTAGACCCCTCAGAAACAGTCCACTGCGGTTCCCTCTGAATGCCCAAAACAGACACCTGCGAAGCCTCATCGGACGTGCTGCCTGCAAAATCTTCACCGGCCTACAACCCAGATGCCATAGAAGAACCTGACAAAACAGCCGCGTGAGCCTCTGGGTGCATAATAATCTCAGGAGAAACACCCAGCAGGGGCTGGACATCAGAAGATCCCGGCCTTACCTTATGCACCTTTGTTTTTCCAGACAGCTAACCCTCAGGGCATGAAGTCCCATCCATATTACCCGCAGCAAAAAGCTTAAGTCGCTGGTTCTCAAGGTACAAGGAAAGGGAAAAATGCCTACTTTGAAGAGTTTTGGGGACAAGTGCCTAACAAATTAAACAAGACGTACGGTTAATGCAAAAAAGACACTTATCGTGATGGTCTTTATGGGGAATCAGTCTCCCACACTGGCATTTACCCTTCCTGGATGACATTAACTCCAAACAGTACTAAACAAAACAAAAAATATAACCAAAAACCCAACTGGGTAATTATCTGCAACTGTGAGGGTGCCATCAACAGGAGCAAGCATAGGAAAGCCAACAAACAGAAAAATGGATGTATGCAAGAGACCAGTGGTTAAAACAGTGTTCAGACTGGTGGAAAAAAAGTTCTGAGGATGGTACGCCTGAACGTCACCTTTATGCTCTACCTTACGCAAGGAGTAAGCAGGTGACATTCTGCTTACCTTAAAGCAGCAGAAATCTTTTGTAAACTGGCCAGATGGCAGGCTTCATGGCAGGGAATCCCATTAGTAAGGAATACTGCAGCGGTGAATGTAAAAACATAATTTTTTTCAATTTATGGCAGAGTTCCACTACATTTTTAAAGTTTACCTGTTCCACTAGTAGAGACAGCATTAACTACCTTGACATTTCTTTGGGGACGAACATGTTTAGAGGATGTTACACAACAACCATGTACAGGAAGGTGACTTTCTCCAGTACCTACCTCCACTTTGAGAGCAGTCACCCCTTTTTTCAGCAAAAGTCAGTTAATGGTCAGATGATCAGACATTTGCATTTAATATCTGATGTCACAACCTTTGACACAAAATTACATTATTTGATCTGTTTATTTCTTGACAGGAGTCACCCCATTCAGCTATTAAGAGATATAAAAGCAGAAGTGGAGGAGCACTGAAAGGACCATTTTGCACCCATTTTAAGCAGAACAGTGATGTCATGTGTTTCCTTCATGGAGACCTTAAATAATGTATTTATTTTATTTTATTTTACATTTGTTGGCTAGTCTAACTGGATATATGTCCATTTTCAGTAGAGGCCCGAGGAGAAAAGCTCCAAGATACATACAAAAAAGGAGAGATAAGCTCCAAGACAGACATAATAAAACAATATAAAAGGTTGCAACAGTCAAACTTAACATCTGTTGGTAATATAAAGTACAGTACTCATAGTAAGCATAACTCAAGTAGTACATGGTAAATATACAAAAATATGTTACTATTTACATATATACATATATTTTAGTTATCATGACATAGTATTTGGTTTCTTAAGGGTAAGTCTATACAGGTGAGGAGACTGCATTAGTGTGATGGAGGGAAAGTTAGTCAGGGTTAGTACAGGGGCATAACCACTGGGTATGGAGGAAAAGTTTTAGCTTCTGTTTAAAAAGAATTAATGAAGCCAGAGAAATGAGTTCAGTGGATAAAAGATTCTAGTGCTTTCCAACAGCATTAGAGAAGAGGGAGTCTCCTGCCAAGTTGTTGCTTTTGCAAGTATTGATAAGAATTTTGTTTGAGGAGCGTAAAATCCTAAGATTGTTGCAGGCGGTAATAATGCTAGTGAGTATTGGAGTATTGGTGGGTTGGTACAGGGTTTTATGGGCTATAGTAAGCTGGTGAAAAAGAATTTGGTTTGGAAGTTCAAGCCAACCTGGTTGCTTTAGATTAAGACAATGATGTGTTCTAAAAAGAGAGGCAGTTGCAAATCTGGCAATATTATTGCAGGAGACTACCAGATTATTTAGGTTGTTCTTAGAAAGGTTAGTACAGATAGGAGAAGCATAAAGTAGAGTGGAGATTAAGTGAGTTCTGGCTATAGTGGTCCTGGCCACTGGAGTAAGAAAGGGTTTGATTCTATAGAGGGATCCTATTGTTTTGTTGATTGTTTTAACTGTGCTGTTTAAATGAATATCGAAGTTAAGGTTGCTATCTATTGTTATACCTAGAAGTTTGGTGGTAGGTTCAGGAGATATGAAAGTGCCATTATTAGATGTGAGAGAGAAATTTATTAGGGTGGACTTTTGGGTTGGTGTGAACAATAAAAGTTTAGTTTTTTGGGGGGTTAGGAGGAGGCAGTGGTTTAAAAACCATTGTTCTACAGTACTGAATGCATTTTGGGTAAGGGACTGTAGTTCAGATGGAGTAGTGGCAGAACAGATTATTGTAGAGTCATCGGCATATTGAATGCAGGTGGTTTGAGGAATTGAAGAGTGAAGGTCATTGATAAAGACTGAAAATAGGAGTGGACCTAATTGTCAAAGGAAAAAACTTCAAAGACCAATTCACGTAAGGTTCAGGTATGGCATTTAATTACTTGCTGCAAGGAGACAAAAACATGCAAATATAGGGTTTTGCCTAACTACTAACAGGAAGTATGCTCTTCTTATACTGTTCTACAAAATGTTGCTTTCTATAGTTGACATAATTAAACACAACTTTCTGTATTGTTCTACAGCAGATGTTGCTCAGATTTTCTGCTGACATGACTGGATTTATGAAAAACATTTGAGAAAAACAACCTGACCTTGGGGGCTTTAGCCCGCTACAAGCATCTATTGTGTAGTTCTAATACATGTGTTACATTTCAAGGTACTTTTCTAGCTTAGACACAAGTAAATGCTAGTTGCAGTTCATATTTTCAAGCAGTCTTTGTTCTTATTATCAATAGCTTCTGCAGCTGTGTATTTTCTCACAGCATAAGCTCCTTGTCTAAATCTCATAACATTAATACAAGTGATACATCTATTTATTATTTTCCTGACACAAGCAGAAATTATCTGCTTCCCTGTAAATTTCCAGAGCATAAGCAAAGATTATAACTGTGCATATTTCATGACAATACAAGATTGGAAAGCTTCTGCAGTTTATACAGATTTATGCAGTGTGAAATAGAATAAATGTGTTAACCCTTTTCAAACCTTAAATGCACTAAACGTATTACTAATACATACACCAATACATATTTTTCTAACATTTCCCCCCCTTTTAATACTTTATTCTACTTTCAAAATAAGCATAAATAGTTTTTTTCTTCCCCTAACCTCTTCCTACTCAGGATTTGCAGTTAAGAGAGTCATTCAGTTTAAACTTATGAAAGCATTTTCAAATTTTTAACAGTTCTTCAAACTCATCACCTTGATATAAGGTTTCTGAAACTGACATGTCTATAAGGTCTTTGATCAGTCTTTTCATGCAGGGGATGCCACAGCAAACACATACCCTCAGTAGGATCATTCCTACACAAATGGCAATCAGGATGTTCATTAGGATAGTACCCCACCCCCCCAAACAATTTCTGGAAAAAGTCCGTCAGTGGGTTTGGTCCTGGTTTGGTCATGTCTGACACTTGCTGAATTACCTCAAGGTGATTGTCTATCTTGTGTTTATGGTCAGGAATATACGAACAGCACTCCTCCTGGATTAAAGCACAAGTACCGTCTCTCGCCACTAGGGTGAAGTCGAGAGCCATGTGGTTTTGAAGCACTACAGTTCTCATGGCATTCAGTTCATCAGTCAACAATTCTAGAGTGGAAAAAGTTGCATTGCTCATTACTTCAAGAAGTTTAGACAGTTTTCTCAGCTCCCAGATTGATTTCACTGCTCCATATGCTGGTAATATGCCTGCCCACAATATAACAGAATCACTCAAGTCCATGTGTGTCAGTCCATCGCCTATTGAATGATGGTTTTTCCAGCGCACATCAATTTGCCCCACTGGATTTACAGGTTTCTTGACGGGTTTCTTGACGGCTTCTCGGACATTCCGAATTTTCCCTCGAGGTAAGACTGCCGTGTGTCATATGGCTGGAACCAGGTAGCCCAAAAAACAACTGCCAGACCAATTCTCAGGTAACCACTTGTATGCATTCCTACCACATACAAATTAACAATCCTCTACTTTAGTAGTAACTTTACTATGAATATACACTTGTCCTGCATGAAACATTTTTCTATCAATTATAGACAGTTGTTTATAAAGAACAGAATCATGTTTTACTTCATCAATTGTTTTGTGCATCAATTCAAAAAATTAATCATAGTTTGTATTACAATAAGAACCTGCATTATTAGCTTTAGTGTAGCATCTATAAGGAACAGTCACATTGCAATTGCTCCAACCCACCTGAACAGTATCATTTTTATAAAAAAACAGTCCTTTTTTGTGGAACAGACAAGTGCAATGCTATTTTATCTTGTGATGTAACAGTTGATGTATCATAAATCAAGTTTTCCCAGGTCTCGTTGACTCCTAGGGGGACTGAAGTCATTAATAACCCCCCGTATGCTGTCGGCAAAGCTGTGCAAATCCAGCAATTTGAAACATTGAAAGTCTCAGCATACACATATTTGATGGCCTGGTAAGTGTTGAAGTTTGGGTGCCAGTCTTTGAGCAATGCTTCACGTTTATTCAGTTCTGTTTGTGTGACTGGGAAAAGGAATGGCCACAACAAAAATATTATTGTCACTAGTACAGTTAACAGGATGATTATGCAATACTTCTGAGGAAATGATTGTTCTGCATTCCTGTTTTCTCCAACTCTTCCGAGTAGTTTTATTTGGATTTTCTGGATTCTATCATTTTTGCTCTTGATGTGTGACAAGATTTTTGTCTAGTTCAAAGTTCTTAACTAGTTTGCAGTGTGTCAGGTGGATCCATGAGGCCCGCTCTGCGATTTTGACTGCAGTAGGTGTTGACAGGAGCACCTGATATGGACCTTCCCACTTTGGTGTCATCCAGTTTCTCTTTTTGATTGTTTTCACCCAGATCCACTCCCCAGGGGCCACTGCCACTTCCAATGTCTTGGTTTGTTCTTTATCTGAAACAGAATTTGACTGCAACAGATGTTTAGAATTCAACAAATTTCTCATATACTCTGCTAGTGTACAGTCGGCTTCCTGGTCTGCGGGCATGAGAGGTTTTCACTGAGGTATATAATAAGCTCTTCCAAATAGTTTTTCAAAATGAGTCAATCCTTTTGCATTCAGAACAGTTCTCATGATCAGCAGTGCCAGGGGCAGACAGTACACCCAATTCTTTTCTGCTCTGCTATTGATTTCCTTAGTTTATTCTTTAAAATCCCATTATGCCTCTCAGTTAGCCCTGCAGATTGCGGATGGTATGCACAATGATTCTTTAAAGAAATACCAAAATGTTTACTTAACTATTGTATGGTTTGGTTTACAAAGTGTGTTTAATGTTGTCACTGTAGATCCTTTCCGGAATGCTGAATCTAGGGATGATTTCTTTAACAAGTACTTTTGCTACCGTAGCTGCATCTGGATTTTTGGTCGGAAAGGCTTCCACCCATCTGGAAAACATATCTACAATGACAAGGCAATACTTCTTATTTTCACATTTGTTCAATTCTATGAAATCCATACAAATAGTATGAAATGGATATGGTGGTATAGGGAAACTCCCTTGCTTGGGCTTTAATGCCCCTTGTGCATGATGTTTGTTACAAATGTGGCACATCAAACAAACTTTTTTAGAGTAGTTTGTAAATCCATACGTTGTGAACACTTGGTTCACCAGTTGTACCATCCCCCCTGTTGAGACATGGCATTGCCCATGGCTCAACAAAGCTGCATATCTAAACAAATTAGAGGGTAGTATCGGTTTCCCTTCTTTAGAGATGTACAGCCCCTTTTCGAGAATTGCTCCTCGTTTTACCCATCTTTGTTTTTCAGCTTGCGTAGTGAGTGTCTGCATTGTCTTTAACATTTCTAAGTCTAAAATCTCAGAGGGTTGTAGTTCCTAATTTAAAAGAAATACTTCTGAAGCTGCTTGCTTTGCAGCTGTATCAGCTCTCGCATTACCTTTTGAAATCCTATCCTGTTGCTTGGTATGAGCTGTGCATTTACAAATAGCTACCTTCTGAGGTAACTGAATAGATTCTAAGAGATCTAGAATAAACTGTGCATGATTAATAGGTTTGTCAGTAGATGTTATCATTCCTCGGTTTTTCCACTGTTGTGCAAAAACATGTACAGTAGAAAAAGTGTACTGGCTGTCACTAAAAATGTTTACACATTTACCCTTTGCTAAGGTACATGCCCATGTCAAGGCAATCAATTCTGCTGCCTGTGCAGATAAGTTGTGTGGTAAAGGTTTCACTTCTATAATCTCAGTATCAGAAACTACTGCATATCCTACTAGGTTCTGTCCTGCAGGACCCCTTTTGCACGAGCCATCCACGTAGTATGTCACCTCGGCATCATCCAAGGGGACATCCGTGAGATCTTTTCTAGGTAGTGTCTTTTGCTCAATCACCTGCAGGCAGCAGTGTGGTGTGCCATCTGCAGGGGTTGGGAGCAAGGTAGAAGGGTTCAAAGTCACGCATCGTTCAATTGTCATATGAGGTTGGCTCAACAATATAGTCATACAGGAAAGATGCCTAGCAGGGGAAAGATATGCTACCTTCTCTTGCAGTAAAATAATTGCGACTGCACGAGGCACTCTCAATGTGAGAGGGTGGAACAAAACCACTGAGGCCGAAGCCTGTACTGCCATTGCAGCTGCAATTACTGCTTGTACACAGTGAGGTAAAGACCATGCCACTGGGTCTAGTTGTGATGAATAATAAGCAATGGGGCATTGCTTGTCCCCATGCTGTTGTGTTAACACTGATGTCATATAACCTTACTTACAATCTACAGTTTGGCAAAAACGTTTATGATAGTTTGGTAATCCCAGAACTAATGAGGATGCTATTAACTGTTTCAGTTTGCCGAAAGCAGATTCTGGTTCTGGTGTCCATTGTAACAAGTCCTGTGCTGCCATAGGCTTTTTATATATCAGGTCAGTCAGTGGTACAGATTCCAAGGCATAGTTTGGAATCCAGCTCTGGCAAAAATTAGTCGTACCCAGAAAGGACATAATTTCCTTCTTGGTAGTGGGTTTTGGTGCTTGTAAAATTGCTACTTTTCTGTCCTCATCTAATGTTCTACCCTCTTTGGATATTACATATCCTAGGTATTTAACTTGTTTTTTCCAAAGCCTCAATTTATTTTTGTTTACCTTATGTCCTTCAGTGGCTAAAAATTGTAATAGCGCTATGGTATCTTCTTTGCAAACTTGCTGGGTGGGGGCTGCCAGCAGGATATCATCAACATAAAGTAAAATCTGACTGCCTCTCAGTGGGGTAAATCCTGCCAAGTTGTTTGCCATTTCTTGTGAGAATATTGTCGGACTTTCTCATTATCCCTGTGGTAGTCACGTATATGTATACCTTTTCCCCTGAAATGTGAATGCAAACCAATATTGGCTGTCAGGGTGTATCGGTATCGAAAAGAACGCATTGCTGATATCTACCAAAGAAAAATATTTCTGTTGAGGTTTTAAATCATTCAACAGGGTGTGTGGGTCCGGCACTGTAGGTGCCCTTGGTATCACTGCATCATTTACAGCTTGTAAATCTTGGACCATACGCCATTCTCCATTTACTTTCTTAACAGGAAATAAGGGTGTGTTACATGGTGAATCGGGGGATTCCACCAGTACCCCTTCCTTAAGTAAAGCTGCTATAATAGGTTTGATTCCTACCTCTGCATCTTTTCTTAAGGGATACTGTCTTTTCTGTGGTCTAACTGCTGACTTTGGTGTGATAGTAACTGGCCCTGCTGTACGAATAAGTCCTACATCTGACGTTCCTGTTGATCAGAGAGTTTCTGGTATATTCTGTAAGGAATTCTCTTCCTCCTTTAATAGGAGTGATAATCAGCTGTCCTTGCTAGACTGCAAGTGTGCAGCTGGGTGGGTCTGAGTTATCCAATTCAGCCTCTGTATTTGTATTCCTTGTTCTGACAGTTCTAATTCTGTCTGCCTTTCCCATCTCGTAACTTTTTCTCCTAAGTCTGCCCATTCTATGTTTCTGTCCTTGGTTAAGCTAACATGTGGTAATCAATTAAATTTATAAAGTGCAAAGAACTCCTGGGGCAATGAACAGCTGGCTACACTGTCCCCTTCTGTGTCCCAGTACAGATTAGATAATATCAATCTGTTTGCACGATTTTTAAACAATTCTTGCTCATATTCCTTATCAGGTCCTGGTGTGTTACAGTAATACAGAGTACAGTGCAACAGGTGCTGTTTGTCAATGTCAAGGAAGGGGAACTTACTGATGGCTATATTCATTAATTCTTTGGTCACAGTCCCTGGACCAGTCATAACCAAGTCCTGACTGTACCAATAAAACACTTCACCCTCCGATTGCACTGCAAAGGTATCAATTTGTCGCTGTGCTTCCATACCCTGCATGGTCAGAACTACTGCTATACCAAATAGCTGCATAAGGTCTCTGCCCAAGAGGTTTACTGGGCATTTTGCAGAAACAACACTTTTGCTTTTCTGGTTCAATCCTGAAACAGGATCAGTTATTGCGATGCCACGGGAGAGAGGCTCCCGGTACAGCTGTCCATTAGCTGCTTTTACTAGTATATAATCAGGTGACTCTGAGTTTTCTGGCAGTTTGGAGGGATGTATCAGGGTTCGTGATGCCCCTGAGTCACACAAGAATTTGACTTCCCTTCCTTCTACCAAAAGTGTAACTTCTGGTTTTGTGTCTGCTAAATAGAGCTCTAAGCTCAATAAAGCTAAATCCAATATTTAATTTTCTTCACTATCTGTAACTTCCTGCACTTCCTCTATCTCTTCTGTCACGTCCTCTACTCCTTCTATCACATTCTCATTTGTCCTTTCTCTGCTATTCCCTTCTAGTGATTCCTGACTATCATATAGTCAGTCCTCACCCTCCTTGTCTTCTGTGGTTGCCTTCTTGTTTTTCTTGCAATCCCTTGCCAAATATCCCTTTTTACCACATTTAAAACATTCTCCCCTTTTCTTTCACCCTTCAAAGTCCTCTGATCGCTGATCAGATTGTTTGTTTCCCTGGGCATTTTTCTTGCCCTTTTTTCCGGACTGTACTACATAAACTTCTGCTCCATCTTCTACAGAAAATACTTGAGCTTTTTTTTCTTTTTGCTATTAAAATGCCTTTCGGCATGCCTAGCATATTCAAGTAATGACTGTAACCTGCTTGTACGATGATCTACCATGTGTTTTGTAATAAAACTGCTTATGGGTGCAATACTGCCTTTCAAAAATGCATTCTTTAACTGCTGTTCATATGGGAAATCTTGTGTCTGATCTTCAGGAACCTGCATTCCACAATGGTTATTAAAACATTCTAATAGTCTGGCATAATATCTGTCAACAGTTTCACCTTCTTGTTGGATGCTTTGATTAATGCAAGTCCAGTCTACCCTGGGCTTCCATTTCTCAGAGATGCGGTCTGTAAGTCCTTTTACTCTGTTGTCTAGCTCTGTGCTGCTATGTGGGAGGGGTCTGTGTGCAGCGTCACGGGGATTCCAGTTCCCACTAATCATGTGCCAATCTGGTCCCACAATTTGTCTAACTACTTTTTCTACCTCTTCTCCATTTAAATTATAATTTAGCCTCATTCCTTGTAAATCTTCTGAGAACTTTCAAAAATTAACTTTTGGATGGGGAATTCCCTCAGTGGCTTTGCGGATATCTTCCGGAGTCCAGGGTCTATACACTAGAATAGTTGGATCCTGACCTTCTTGCTCTGCCTGAGGATTAGGTACTTCTATAAGTGGGCATATTTCTTCTTCACTCATAGATCGTGAATTCCTAACCATTTGATATAACTCAATGTCTCCTTTTGAGTTACCTGCCTGTGTTTGAGACCTGGTCTTGATGGGATCTCTAATAAACGGTTTTGCTCTTGTAATGTCTCTATTTTCAGTGACAACAGGATATCGCGAGGGTGGACTAACCTGTTCACTTGCTTCGTATTCTGGTAAGGGAGGTGGAGGGGCCGACGCTATTACTAAGTTATTGTCCTCCTTATCTAAAAACATTGTTTTTGAATTATTGTTCTTTTGTTCCCTACGGTTTACTTTCTCAATCCACCTGTGTGCCTGAGGAATTCCTAATTGGTGTTGCTTTTTTACCCGACCTTTGGAATCAGTTTTGAGCTGTTTGACAAGTTTTACAAGCGAGGATTTTTCTAGTTTACCATCAAATTCATACTTATTAACCCATTTTGCATAGTATTTAATATTATCAGTGCGCTGCGACTGCATGTATTTTGTGTCTTCTGTTAACAGCGGATTTTGGGGTCTTTTTGTGCAGTTATTGCCCATTTTGTTCTACCCTTTTTAATTGTTACGTAACCTCTCTTATTTTTAACGTGGTACCACGGATTTTGTTATAGTCTCTTCAGAATGACTACCTACCTACTCTGTTTTCCCTGATCTATGACAAGACAGTAATCTTTTCTGTCCCTGACTTGTAAAAATACAGTCTTGACAAAAACAATACAAATCTAGTCCCTGATCTAAAACAGAAAAAAGTAGATTCACCTTACCTGAGCCTTTGTGATTGATCACCTGGTTCATGAAAACCCGTCCTTCAGTCGCAGATCAGAAAGTGGCTGGCCTCTTTTGCATGACAATTCAGTCAGAGGGCTTTTCAAATAAGAAGAACCGATGTGGTTTCTTCCCCGTATGGTTTCAAGCCACCTGGCCCATCTAATCTGAGGTGAAGTGAGGGTTTCCATTCCGAAGGACCAATCTGTCAAAGGAAAAAACTTCAAAGACCAATTCACGTAAGGTTCAGATATGGCATTTAATTACCTGCTGCAAGGAGACAAAAACATGCAAATACAGGATTTTGCCTAACTACTAACAGGAAGTATGCTCTTCTTATACTGTTCTACAAAATGTTGCTTTCTATAGTTGACGTAATTAAACACACCTTTCTGTATTGTTCTACAGCAGATGTTACTCAGATTTTCTGCTGACATGACTGGATTTATGAAAAACATTTGAGAAAAACAACCTGACCTTGGGGGCTTTAGCCCGCTACAAGCTTCTATTGTGTAGTTCAAATACATGTGTTACATTTCAAGGTACTTTTCTAGGTTAGACACAAGTAAATGCTGATTGCAGTTCATATTTTCAAGCAGTCTTTGTTCTTATTATTAATAGCTTCTGCAGCTGTGTATTTTCTCACAGCATAAGCGGAACTCCTTGTCTAAATCTCATAACATTAATACAAGTGATACATCTATTTATTATTTTCCTGACACAAGCAGAAATTATCTGCTTCCCTGTAAATTTCCAGAGCATAAGCAAAGATTATAACTGCGCATATTTCATGACAATACAAGATTGGAAAGCTTCTGCAGTTTATACAGATTTATGCAGTGTGAAATAGAATAAATGTGTTAACCCTTTTCAAACCTTAAATGCACTAAGCATATTACTAATACATACACTAGTACATATTTTTCTAACATTAATATAGAACCCTGAGGAACGCCAAGAGAAATGGGAAGGAGGTTAGTTTATTGTCCCATAGCACAGCTTGCTGTCTATTGTCTAAGTAAGATTTGAACCAATTTTTCACTAGGGGATCAAGTGAAAAGGATTTCAGTATATTTATGAGGAGCTGGTGATTGACCATATCAAAAGCTTTGGATAAATCTATAAAGACTGCAGAGGAAAGAATATTGTTGTTCCGGTTTTTGTTAATGCAGTCTGTGAAAGATAGGCGGGCAGTGGTGGTACTATGGAATGGTCTGAATCCATGTTGACAGCTGGCAAGTAATAAGTTATTTTGGAGTATACCGTTAAGTAGTTGCTTATGGATACATTTCTCCATTATTTTTGCTAGGGGAGATAGTAGGGCTATATGACGGTAGTTAGAAAAGTCATAGGAGTTCCCACCTTTATGTAGTGGGATGATATAAGAATTTTTCCAGATAGGTGGGATGGTACCTTCATTTATGGTACGGTTAATAAAAATGGAGATGGGACAGGCTAATGCTTTAGCCCCTTTTTGCAGCTTTTCTGCTGGGAGTTGGCAGGCTGAGGGGGTGGTAGGTTTTAGTTTTTGGAGAAGGGAGCAGATAAAGGAAGTAGAGGCTAATTGTAACTGAAAAGGTGGAGGTGGGTTTGTCATGGTTGTAGACAGTTTTGAGGTATCTGGAGAAAGTTGACTAGCAAGAGTTTGGTTGGCTTGTGTGAAGAAAGAGTTAAAGGTATTAGCAGTATAAGTGGGATTTTCGTGTCTAGTGCCTTGTGGGTTAGGTGTGCTACATTGTCCTGGGTATAGTAGTTTGTTGATGCTATTCCAAAACTTTTGTGTTTTTTTTTTTTGGTAAGTTTACTGTATTTGGTAATAATAGTCTTTTTTGTCTAAGAGGATTTTTTTTTGTAAGATTTCTTAGTTGTCTAAAGGTTTGGTGATCTGTAGGATCCTTAGTATTATGCCATTTGGCCCAAGATTTGTTTCTCTGATGGATTTTTTGCCTAGTGGTGTTTGAGAGCCAGGGGGTAGGCTTAGTTTTATTTCTAACAGTGCGAGTTGGGGCATGGTGGTCAAGGAAGGCTAAGAATGTGTAATTAAAGTATTCTACAGCTTTGTTAAATGGAAGTGATTTAAGTGGAGACCAATTACAGTGTCTAAGTTCCATTTGGAAGAGTTCAGGGTTAAAACACTTTTTGGTACATATTGTTCTAAAAGTGTTAGGAAAAGTTAGGTTGATTTTATGCCTGATTAAATAAGTTAGGGAGTGGTCACTTAGGTCATCTGGGAGGGTACCTACTCTGTATATAGGGTGAGGAGTATTAGTCAGAATCCAGTCTAAGGTACTTTCTTTGTTATTAGTTTTATTAATTCTAGTAGGGGAATTAATATGTTGTGAAAAGCCATATAGGTTAATGTGGGTATTAGGGTGTACATTACTACAAGAGTTCCAGTCTATATTAAAGACTCCTAGGACTATAGCTTCTTGCAGGATATTAATAGAGAGCCAGTTAAGGATATTTTCAATGGTATTAATGTTATTTCCTGGGGGAAGGTAGATACAAATGAGGGATATGGATTTACATGAGTTAACCTGCAATTTAGAAATGAGGATTTCAGCATTATTGTCAGAAGGTGGTTTAAGGTTTACAGTGGTGATTTGTAGCTCTGCTTTATAAAGGATTGCTACCCCCCTCCTTTTTTGGCTGTGCAGTCTAGTCTAAGAATATTATAGCCAGGAGGGGTGATTTTGTTGTCTTTGGTTGTAGGCTTTAACCATGTTTCAGATAAACATAGGATGTCAAATAGGTGGACATGTAGGAGGGCATGGAGGTGGCCGATTTTATTGTTGATGCGTATGTTAAGATGAGCTATATGGAGAGAGTTAGAAGGTTTTGTAGGGGCCTGGGTATTACTATTGTTAGAGTTGGAATTGTGAGTAGGAAGTATGGTGTTTGGGCCAGGGTTGGGATCGATGTCCCCATCTAGTAAGGAGTGGAGGTGTATTTTATTTATGGGGTACTGAGGCTTGTAGTAATAGTCAAGTAACTTTCTAATATTTAGAATGGTATACCTAATATGTACTAGTCTATGATATTTGGCTTGTAGGTAGCAGGGTTTATATACGGTTGTTGTTGTTGTGTCTTTCGGCTTTTCCCAGTTAGGGGTCACCACAGTGGAACTCCGGTCCACTAATGATTGGCAGTAGATTTTTACGTGCCAAGTTGCCAGCTCTAACGCACAACCTTCAATGAAGGTACACCCATTCATGCATGTCTCCACACAGAAGACGGTCTAGGTGAGAATCAAACAGGACAACATCTTACTGTGAGGTGACAATGCTACCGCAGCACCACCGCAGTCAATTTTGGGAGGTAGGGAGTGTAGGTGTTAAGGTATGTTTGGAGGGGAAGGATATGGAAACATATAATGTTTGTTCATAGGAGGTAAGCAGATAAGCAATGGTAAAAGGAGGGAAGAGTGATAATAAGAGTAGTATTTGTATTTGGTGTGGGGTGGTTAAAATAGCCATTGTATTAGATTATACAGTGGATGAAGAATGGGAGGTCAAGAAGTATAAGCAGGCTAGACGATAAATTAGTCAGTGAGATGATGTAAGTGGGAGGGATGGGAGGTAGTGTAATAATTGGTAATGTGTTGTGATTAATGAGAGTTGGGAGTGGTAATTATATCATCTGCTGGATTGGTTCTGATTTGATGGGGGTGTGGTTTTAGAGAAATAAATTTAGGACCACTGGGGGCGGGTGGTATTTGGGGGCATGGTAGGGGAGCGGAGTGAGCCCGCAGGGCGAACGGAGCAGGTAGAGACCAGTGAGTGAAATAGGCAAGGAGAAACAATCAGTGGATTGCTGACTGATAGGGTAAGTTATGTTGGAGTAGTTGAAGGATAGATGAGAAGTGTAGTGGAAGAATTCCAAGGAGGGTAAAGGGAGATTACAGCAAGACAAGAGGTGTAAGAGAGAGCTATTGTAACAGGGTGAAGACAGTAGTCATGAAAATGGGTTATTCTTGAGTGTAGGGATAAACAAAAGGCTGAAGACTGGACAGGGGTGCCACCTAGTGGCCAGGGACCTGAATTGCACTGTACTATTTACTGAAGAGGACTAGTCAAGAGTTAGATAGGTCACTCGGTTCAGCAAAGAAATATCATAAGAGGCAGACAGGGGCTGGATTTAACTACAGGGTACAGGGGGGTATGGCTGCTGGCTTACCTGGCTGAGAGGCCTTTAATTTCAGACTATACAGACCAAGGATACTACACTTAAACAGCCAGTGTAAGAAAACACATACTTTCTTCTTTCTTTTGGTGAATAGCAAAGGGAACTCTTATAGGGTGCAGAAACAGTTGCAGAGTTAGGAAGGGTTCTTGGTTGCAGGTGGATTCTTATCTCAAATTGGAGCATTGACCAGTTGGATAGCTTGAGAATGGGCAAGGTAAAATCAAGACAGTTTCTTCTTTCTTTTGGTGAATAGCACACGAACCCTTATAGGGTGCAGAAACAGTTGCAGAATTAGGAAGGGTCCTTGGTTGCAAGTGGGTTCTTAACTCAAATTGGAGCGTTGACCAGTTGGATAGCTTGAGAATGGGCAAGATAAAATCAAGACAGTTTCTTCTTTCTTTTGGTGAATAGCACACGGAACCCTTATACGGTGACAGTTGCAGAGTTAGGAAGGGTCCTTGGTTACAGGTGGGTTCTTAACTCAAATTGGAGCATTGACCAGTTGGATAGCTTGAGAATGGGCAAGATAAAATCAAGACAGAAAAGGTAGAAATCCCAAGGGCCAGGAGCACACAGCAGCCAGGGGTTATCCTAGTAAAAAAAAAACAATGGTATAGAAGATGGAGTTTACCCCATTCTTTATTGTTCTATTCAGTAACAACACACATCAGTATACCAGTATATTAATGAGGTATTGCGACACAGTTTTCACTGATGAAATAAAAAGACGTCTTGGGCCATCTCCAAAGATTATTTATTCTAAAAGAAAAAAACATCAATGCTATTTTGCAGTCAGGTGCTGGTGAAACTTCTTTGAGTCATCTGTGTATGCAAAACAGTTTTTTTGTAAAATGTGCGGGTACATACATTTGTATTATGCAAGGAAGGTGAATACTACTCACATTGTGTATTTGGCTTTATGCAGCTCCTGAAATGCATTTTATGTGGGGAAAACCATGAACAAGTTGAGAAATAGAATACAAGAACACATTTATGAGAGCAACAAAAACAAAAACACTAATGCTCTCTATAGGCATACTATTGTTTGCTCAGAATTTAACAAGTTTTCTTTTTTTTTGTTGTTGAAAAAGTTATGTTGAGCCTTTATGTGGGGATACTGAAAATTTATTAGAGTTCAAATAGTTAACCTGACTGTAGAGGCTTAATGCCTCTTTTGCTCTGGGTATTAATTACACCATTTCTGTTTTTAGTGTATTGAGGACTAGAGCAGCTATTATTTCAGTTATTTATTTACATTGACTAATGGTTTCTAACAAATATTTGCTAAATTTTATGTTTTGTGCTGCTATGTGTTGTTGAAATGTAATTTATATTCACCACTTTTTTTCGTTTCTGGTGAACAATATTGTTTGAATCATTTAGGAGTGAAGCTTATTAACCTATTTTAATTAATTAATGAATTGATATTGGCTTCTTATTGGTGGTTAGTTATTTATATGTTTCTGGTTTTACTCAACCGTCACTCTGAAGATGACATTCCTTGTAAAAGACGAAAGTGCTTAGCATTTACCATTTTATGGTTCATTAAAAAAATAATGGAACTGAATAGGCAAGGCAAAGATTATACAAGAGATTAATAAGGAAAGATACTGATAGAATATCAAGAGAATAAAGGCGTAATATACCCTTACTCCCTGGATGTAGTGCACCTTTGGGGAGGTACTAAATGTAACCCTTCTATGTTTCAATACAGAGGACCTCCTGACATCCTGGGCTATGAACCTGCACTGTAATGGGGTAGATGAGTGAAAATGCTGGGTATGTCATACCATGGACATTTGGAATTTTCTAAGAGACCCTACCCACATATGCTGACCTAGTTTTACTAGAGGGTACTGTTTGCATTTAGGCATGGTCTAAGAGCATCCTCACTTTTGCTCAGAGAGGGGAATATTATTTCAAACCTCCAACATGACAGGCCCCAATCTCCATTCTTGGCCTCTGCCAGGTTGCAAAGAATGGCATCTCCTTCTGGCATGTCACCCCACCCCTTCTCCAAGGAGCGGTGAGCAGCTGAAGTCTTATCATTCTTCTGCCTCTACCTGCTCCAGGAGGCAGTCTGAGACACTAATTGAATCTGTGTCACTTGGGTCATATTCATGTCTATTTCATCTATGCCAGTTGGGCTATCTGGTTTAAGTGTGGATTGTGGAACATTTACATTGTGGAGACGAAAACAAAGAGTTGCAAAGGGCTGTACTAAAAATGGGAAGGGTGTGGTGCCAAATTATTAACTGCTTTTTCTGAAATGAAGAAGGCAAAGGTGTGTGTGCGTGTGTGTGTGTGTGTGTGTGTGTGTGTGTGTGTGTGTGTGTGTGTGTGTGTGTTTTGAGGGAGGTCTTTGTACAAATGATGGTATCAGAGGAAAGACCTCAAAATGGGTAGTGATGAGAGACAATACAGAATCTGTGTACACTCAGAGAAGACAAAAGGGAAGATATAAATTAAAGTGGCAAAGACAGGCTGTAGGGGTTGTAAATTCAATGAATAGTAATACATTTAATTTAGGAAAGCAGTGTGTTACTCATGCTACTGGTATGCTGGGTAGCAGTCCACAAATTTCTGGTGAAGTACTTTTTGCTTACTGAAGATTCATTGATTTACTAAACATTTGAAATGAAAGTATTATCACTTCTTATAGCTGCAGATAATGACAGCTGCAGACCTGTCTTTTAAAACAGGACAAATATAAAGATCATTCCACTACTTTTCAGTTCCTTGGTTTTACCTCCTCCACAGTAACTGTAAATGTTACATTATTGGCCCTGATAGGCTGTGAGCAGCATCTGAAAAAACAAAAAAAGATGACTGGTTGGCTATCATACCTGTTATTTGAACTCTCTCCAGTCACACTTGATGTGATCATGTGCATCTTAGGAAATTTGTTAAATGATGGGCAGGTGCAAACTTTACAGGCATAATGTCTCACTGTTAACCACACAGCTGCACCCATTTTCTCTCATTTATTATTTTCAATTGAATAATTAAAAATATGCAAGTGTGTTTACAGTGTTGAACTAAGTGGAAAAAAGGAAGGTGGTTGTTTTACTGTCTCAGCTGTTTCATAAATCTACAATTCATGTGAAACCAGTTGATGAAGAAGACAGGTTTACTCATTAAACAAAGTTAAAATCTGAAGTATTTAGCACATAAATACATTGTTTTGGAACATCAGTATCCCAGCATGTGCCATGTTTTAAGTGCCTTTTTTTTCTGTGGTTTCTACATTTAAATTCAGTACATCTGTATCACTTCTTAAGACACGAAATGTCATATAAGATGATTTTGTGCCATTTATTCTAGACTATTGGCTGTTTTATGGTGTGTCTTAGTTTTTGAAGTTCTTCCGGCTTTACATTGTCAATAGCCCAAATTTTTCTTGTTTTTAAGTTGTTTTCTAGTTTTGGATATATCTCAGTCATGTGTTTACAAATCACTAGTGAGAGTGGTTACAATATTTGCTCATATTATAGTACCATCCAGTATGAGTGGTAGGTTTATGGCTGTGCGGCTTTGTAAAGCACACAGACTTAGAAGTCTGTTTTCCAGGATAACCAGGGAACACCAAGTCTTTATATGATTAGCCCATACTTAAACAATAAGCAAGTGGAGGTTGTAGAAAGTGCACCCAAGTTTGTCAGCTGCAGCTGGTCTGTAACATGCTGCTTTAACTCTGAAGCTGTATTCCATCTGCCTACTAAAGTATGGATTATGTTCAACTTTCTATGCAGCCTATCTGATGGTTTGGGGCTTATTATATTTAAAGTGGTCTAGGAAGACCTGCTATCATTTAACATGATAGTCTTTGTTTCTTATTCTATGTCTCCCTCTGACTATGTCGGCTGTCCCTTTCTGTATTATATATCTGGGAGTGATTGAGTGTGTGTATATGTGTGCATGTGTGTGTGCGTGCGCGCGTGTGTGTGTGTGTGTGTGTGTGTGTGTGTGTGTGTGTGTGTGTGTGTGTGTGTGTGTGTGTGTGTGTGTGTGCACATGCATGGAGTATACAGTCTGAATATTTCTATGGAACACATGTAATTCATACCTGAAATTTAAGGCACAATAAGAAATAAGACGGTGTCTATAAAATGTCCACATGAGCACACATTATTAAAATATTAGAAGTACACGTGCAGTGAAATGCAATAATTATCAAATTACATGACATGTAAATCCATTTTCATTTTTACTTTAACTGTTCCAGTGACACACAATTTGAGTCAAATTATACTATAACAAAATAATGCATTTTATAAAGAAAGTGAACTATCTGTGCAACAGGAAGAATACTTTAATTACAATGTCTTCTTGTACTGGTTTCTACTTTTACAGGATGTTGGAAATAAGTTTCAGAATGTTACATGGGTCCTTATTTTTTGTGTTTGGTCAAGCAAAACATTTCCCATGTCAAAATATCTTTGTGGAGACTGTGAAGTGGGGGAAGCTGCTACTTTCACGTTACTAATGGAAACTACCGAAATAAGTTACCTGTAGTTAGTATTTCCAGCATTTGTTCAGCTAATTGCCTCAGGGGAGTTATAGTAATTGAGGGCATGGGGTCTGATACCTTTTTCAGTTATGTCCAGAAGCACTATAGCTACTTAGAATCTTAGTTGGTTTAGGACCATTAACTTATTAAGCAATAAAATTTTGCTCAAAATTGATCTTGTGACAAAGTGGCTCCACTCTGCTTGAAATAGCCCCGCCTACTCAGTTTCTTCCTTTGGCCCACCTTACATTGACGACAACAGTTGCTCTTGGTTTGCAGTGGTGATGTATGCAGCTGAAATTATCAGCTGTTGTAAACATCCTTGTGAAGAAGTGTAGTGTTATAAAAGTTAAGTAATGAATAGTAGAAAATCATAGTTAAGGTTTGGAATGAAGATGTTTTTGCTGCTTGACTTCCAGATGTCAAGCAAAAATAGCTTGGTAAAGCGTGTAGAAAGTCTAAGTTGTCTTAATGATGTGTTTGCAGTATGGCATGTGAATAAGTGAAAGGAGACTCATGGGTCAAGACATATTTCTAAATATTTCTATGAATTAATGGGGAAGATGGAATTGCCAAGAGGGCCAAGGAGACAAAAAAAAAGGATGGGTATGATTTACTGTAAGGAAACAAAAATTATACTGTTTCTTAGAGTGTTGTCCCAGAGACAGTGGTTAATAGATGAATAGAACAGCTGGTAATGTCATAAAAATTTTGTTGTAAGAGGGTTCTTAGGTTTTAGAAGTTGTCATAACCTCTAAGATTATTCATGTCATCAGCATACAGTGCTGTTACTGTATGAGAACAATCAGTTGGTAGGTAGTTAATAAAAAGAGAAAATAATTAGATCAAAAACTGACCGCTAAGGGACTCCAGTTTGAACACTGCAGTAGAAAAGGCAATTTTATTAAGAAATAGGCAGAAAGGCCAGTTGGATGACTAAATCTGAACCAGCATAAATAACCCATAGGATAGCCAGTGTTGGCAAATTGGGGTCTATATTAAATCATCGAATGCTTAGAAAAGCGAATGAAGATTTATCGGCCCCATGTAAGTGAAAGCTTACAAACTCGAACGCTTAGAGCAGCGCTTTTTTTCCAAGGGAAAAAAAAAGTCACTGTTCCAAAAAAATAAATAAATAAAGTGGGGGGCTTTGCCCCCCACACCCCCTGATGTGGGAGGCTGTGCCCCCCCACCCCTACTTAAATATACCAACTCTGAGATCGCACTACAGTGACAAAAATGGCAAAATAACAGATTCAGTCAAGTGATTTCTTTCCCAGGGAAAGAATTTGCTTATATGCCACTTCGTCATTTTGCTGTTTCGTCTTTTCAAGTTCGACCAGGACGCATTCGAAAGAATGCGTCTTCGGTCATTTAATAGGAACCCAGCAAATTGGACTAGTTTTAAAGACTGCACAACTGGATCAAAGGCTTTTCCTTGTTCCATGGAAGTGGCACTAGTTATTTGTGTTTTATCCATGCTATAGCAAATTATGTCACTAGTGTAAACACTGACTGAGAAAGTATCTATTTATTTATTATTTATTTTGCATTTGTTTACCGGGAAAGTCCGACTAAATACATGTCCTTTTTCAGAGGAGGCCCAGGTAGAAAAGCTCCATATAAACATACAGTATAACAATACTAGAATACAGTTAACTACACAGAGTGATACAATTAGTAGATAATAGTGTTTAAACAGTCAATAGGCTATCTATTAGCTAACTCACGTTAATTATACAATAATATAGTGCAATAAAGTATAGCTAACACAAAATGAAAACTTACACATTATCTATAAGGGATTATAGATGTAAAATAGGGCATAGAATGAAATGAGAGAGATTTACAACATTGTGCATTTTTTGTGTAGCTAGGCATGGTTATTTTAAGATTAACTGTTCTTGTCTGGCATCAGAGTTAATATACTTATAGTAAGCGCAGTGTTAGTATTAAAGTACAAGAGGTATTAGTATTGGCTGAGAGGGATGGTTTCATCAGAAGTAGAGCAAGTATTACAACAACAGAGGGATACCAAGTTGATTTAGATTTAAGATGACATTACCATGCATAAACTGTAATTAGGGGTCTAAATGGAGAGATGGTAAACCAGCAAGCAAAGTAATAGTATCGCTGGAATTGAATTCATCCTCAGGTCTTGGTGAGTAACTTCATGAGGTGGACCCTGTTTTTCACAAAATCTCACCAAGATGACACTGATATATAAATTGCATTTTACACAGCATATATCATGGACAGAAGTAGGTTAATAAATAAAAAGGATAGCTGGGTTTACAAGACCCAGGATAAAAAAAAGTGCCCAGTCCTGGTGACAGGACTGGACTGACAGTGTAGAATTCTCAAGACAGGGAAACATTCCTCCAGGCCCAGGGGCAGGATGCCCCCCCTGTAATAGAAGGAAGTAAAAGTCCACAAAAATCACAAAAACTGATAGGCCAAAAAAGAGCCATAAAGGCGACGGACTATTAAAGATAAGAAAGAAATTATGTATTATTACTATTATGCCAGAATCCCAGAATTTCCATACAGAAGATATACAAAAATGATTGAGAGAAATTAGATGAAAGAAAAATACTTCCACAAAAAAAAAAACTGTCAGAAGCTTCAAATAAAAATTTGTGTTCATTAATACATCATTTGCTTCAAATAAAAATGTGCGCTCATAATACAATAGAATTACTAAAAGATTATATAGAACAAGAAACCTTGGAGTGTTTGGAAGAAGAAGTGACTGAGGAAATGTGAAAATAGAAAGAACTAAATCTAGAGACTTTTGAAATATATAAAAAAGAAATATGGAGATGGGAAAGAAAGAGAGATCTGATATGGTACAATATTTATACAAAGGAGAAAGCCAAATTAATAAATACAACAAAAGCAATTGACAGATTGGGGCATGGCTGTAATTTGGCTCACAGAAAAAAACAAAGTGCAAAGACTTATCTTCTTTTTGTAGATGGTTTAATACTGTATAGTTCATCAGATGAGGAACTGAAAGCACAACTGCAAACAGTCAAAACTTTTTCAGATGATAAAAGAATGTGATTTGATCTTGATACATGTGCAAAAGCAACCTTTAAAGCAGGAAAGCTGCAGCACCAAGAAAACATCATTTTGTGACAGGAATGTGACATAAAAGTATTTGAGCAAGAGGAAGTGTATAAATATTTGGGAACTGATGAAAAAAAGGAAATTGATCATTTGGAGAGGAAAACAAGAAGGATGTTTCATGCTCATCAAATGATTTATAAAAATCAGTGTTTTCCAGGAATATATATTCCACATTTTGAAGAAGGTATGGGCCTCCTTGAAATTGATTGCATGTATAGATCTGCAATTGTGGGTCTTCATTCATATCTGTTGATCTCACAAGACCCAAGCATAGTGAAAGTTTTGAAACTTGAGGAGAATAAGTCTAAGATGACTTCCCTGCTTTGTTTAGCAGAAGTAAATCAGTGTCAAGCGGGAATGGAGATTAAACCAGAAATAGATAAAAATCAGGTAGCAACTGAATGTGCCAAAAAAACGAAAGAAAGAATATAAGGGGAAGGATCAGATCAGAAAGCAAGACATGTGGAAAATGCACAAGTACAGTTGCAAGTATAGAAAACTCTTGGAAAACTTCATGTTGATCAGGATCAAATGCAGGAATGGCTAAGGAGAGGTGAATTTAAACCAAAAGACAAAAGGTTAATATTGGTGGCCCAAGACAGTGGACTATGCACATATTGGTTTACAAGGTCCATTAAACATGTGGAAGAAAAGACAAATGTAGGTTTTGTAAAACAGAATTGGAAACAGTCGCACACCTTGTTGCTGGTTGTGACATACTAATGGCAGAAGGACTGTATACTGAAAGGCATTATAATGTGGCAAGACTGTTATATTGAGGATTTTGCAAACATTGGAATATTGAGTAGCTGAAAAACACAGGAAACATGAGCCACAAAGCATTATAGAAAGTGACAAAGTTTATATCATATAGGATCACCCATTACCAACAGTTCAGGAAAATAGATGCAAGGAAACCAGATATAGCAGTCCATGAAAAGAAGACAAAAGTAGCATTGATCATCGAAATTGCTACACCCATTGACTATGTTGTCTGATGTACAGAGAGACACAAAGTCATAAAATACCAGGACTTGCATGCAGAAATGAGGCAATGTGGAAGAAGGATATCCAGACAGTTCGAATAGTAGTAGCAACAATGGACCTTATAAAAAAGAATTTACAATTGTACTTACTTATGCATGTAACTCCATATGAATTGCAGAAGGAGTCATTACTGGGCATATTGTGGGTGCTGCAAAGAGCACTTCTTACTAATGTCAAATATTTAAACAATACAAATGTCTTGAACTTTAATCATGTCTTGGTTTAGGAATGGTATTAAAAACCCCAAAGATTTGGAGAAATTAAAATTATTTTAAAATATTTTGTTTTTAAGAATTTTACCTAGAGTTGAGAGATTGGAGATTTTGGGTCATGGGATGTTGGTACGACTCTTTCATTCACTAGAGAGGGAATCTGCACAGCTATTTAATATGTGTTAGGCAATACACTAAATCAAAACCTGAGAATATGGGAAATATAAGTATATGTTCCTCAAGGTATGCTGATCATTTCAAACTGTGCCCAGGTAAAATGAGTGGAGTAAAACTTCATTAGGATGATAACAAGTACATGATTACTGTGATTAGGGCTCTGCATAGGAGTTTGCAGGTCAGCAGGATAACATCTGGTTCCCATACTGCAGTTGAATGAAACTTGTTCTTGGGTAGTCATTGATTCTATGGGTGGGATCACAATCGCTCTTCACACACATAATGAGAAAAATGGATAGACAGGTAGACTGATGCATAGATAAGCAAATGAACAAACAAACAAACAAATACATAAATACAATCTTTACTACAACTGCAACATTCACCAATTAAGTGTGTAAGTATAAAATGCTGTTAAGAAACAACCTCTGTTAAGTAAAATACCACATTTAATGTCTTTCATCGCAGTGCATTAAACATGGGATATTAACATATACACAAATGTTTTATATTGGCAAATAGACTGTGTGTAGTAGTTAGGGAAAGGTTATACCCACATAAGTGGGGTGTAGGAGTTTAAAGTGCAACAAATTTAAAGGGTATAGGAACAGCACTGGTATGCAGACAGATGAACTGAAAATATAGAAAGAACTTAAGTAACTAGAGAAACATGTTTTACAATGCAATTCAATACAGTACACACATTGTATTTCAGTATATGCATGGAAACACTTAAAGTAGCACTAGAATGTTCTATGGACTGATTGAACATATAATTTAACAATTTGGTGCATGCTGTAAAAGTTGCTTAACTAGGTGAATTCCAGCTATACAAATAACATGGTGCATATCATAAAAAATCACTATATGAAAAAAGTAAACAAGTGTTCATGTATTCTGGCACATGTTCTATAAATCTGCTGTGTTAAGGAAACAAATAACAGCTACTAAATGCAGGTTTGGTTAGTGTTCACAGGACTAAGTAACATATAAAACAGAAATAAATATTGCATCCAACTTCAGCACTCACCAGATGTAGAGATAAGGGAATCTGAACTTCTGAAAATAATATATTTATAGGGCCTTCCTCTCCTAGCCATTAAAGTATATTGCATCATAAATTCACAGTGCCAGGTCTGGACCTGCCCAAACAAAGACCAAAAATGCAGGAGAAGAGCAAATACTAAACATTGTGTTTCTCTTTTAAACTGTTTTTTTAATGGGGTGACCAGCTCCCCTGCAGTCCACAGTGTGGCGGGACAACCCACCCCTTAGGATTTTTGCTGAAAAGATTTCAAGCCTGCATAAACTAAAGCACTGCTGGTGATTCCCTGCTAGGTTAGGAAAGTAAACCTGCATTTTTTGTCTGTGACTGATAGAGCTGCTTTCTGTTTTACCTACTCCATTTTGTTTTCTATTCTAAGAATCTGCTTGGCCTGGTGTTTTTGTTCTATGTCAGAGATAAACACTTAAATTATCTAGGCTGCACATTTCATGTGCTTTTTCATTGGTTAATTGTGTCTTGAGTGATACTTAAAAATACACAATGAATTTCTGGCCCTTTGTCTTTTACTGAAAAGATGTCAAGCCTGCATAACTAAAGCACTGTTGGTGACTCAATGCTGGGTGAGGAAAGTAGTCTTATATTTTTTGTCTGTGACTGATAGAGCTGCTTTCTGTTTTACCTATTTCATTTGGTTTTCTGTTTTAAGAAATCTGCTTGGCCTGGTGTTTTTTATATAGTTGATAGATAGACACCTAAATTATCTAGGCTGTACATTTCACATGTTTTTTTCCATTGGTTAATTTTCTCTTGAGTTATACTTTAATATACAGTGAATTTGTGGCTGTTTGTCTTTTGCTGAAAATATTTTAAGCCTGCATACACTAAAGCACTGTTGGGGATTCCCAGCCACACTCCTCTTGTTGATGTGCTTTTTAAACTTGGTGATTTTAAGCTTCTCATCCCCTGTGTAAATTGAGCTTAATAATCTGTTGTTGATATATTGAATTATTTATTTGCTTTTCATTGTGCTTGTAAAGTGCATGTTGCCTCTCATTGTCTGTTCTACTGATTTACTTGATCTAAATTCACTAACCAGCCAGCTGTTGGATAAAGTAGTGCATTTTTACACTCTAGCAAGCACTTGTTTTCACATCAAGAGGTCAGTGGATTTTTCATCTAGTGCACTGGGAGGTAGCCTGGTCTGTTGAGATTGGAGAAACACTTGAGATTTCTGTATGTACTTTTATTAGCTGGAGGACTTTAATGAGCTTAACTTTTTTATCGCCTTTATAAATTCTGTACATCTGAGTGGCACTTGGCTCATTTATACAAAGCAAAGTACTTTTATTGAATAATCACACTTTTATAAACTGTTTAAAGTACGCTGCTGCATCCATATATTTGAGTTTATTTGTGGTAGCATTTCATATCTTTTAAGTTTGTTTGTGGTAGCATCTCAGTCCAGGCACTCCTTTACTTTGATTCTACATTAGGAGGACTGGATTATTCATCTAGTGGCAGTAGGTATTTACTCAGTCTAGCTGAGCTGGGAAACACAGAAATGGGTTCTAAGTATTCTTTGCACTTCTTTTATGTACTGTGACTGTACTTCAGCAGTTTAAAAAAATGTACCATCTGCTGTTGCTTTATGTAATTAATTTCACTGTATTACATTGTATCTGTTAGTTGTAGGGCTGTTGTAGGTAGTTTGTGTGGTCTTATTACACTTGGGATCCAAACCAGCTATTCTACATTAAGAAGGTGTTTTTGTACACCATTGTGGCAGAAGTATGATTTGGCATAGATACTCAGAGCTGCTCATCATTCGGCAACTTTGCTATTGATTGCTGAGAATCAAACTTCACTTGGAGCAAACCACTACTGAAAAGCCCAAAATAAGTATTTTTTGCATTTCTTGTATATATTGTGACTGTACTTTAGCAGTTTCTTAAGCTATTTGCTGTTATTTTTGCACTTCATAGCAGCAACAACAAAAAATCTGTACCATCCGCTATTGCTTTAAGTAGTTAATTGCACTGTATTACATTGTATCTCTTAGTTGTACTGCTGTTGTTGGTAGTTTGTGTGGTCTTGTTACATTTTGGCTTCAAACCAGCTATTCTACATTAAGAAGGTGTTTTTCTGCAATTCTGTGGTAGAAGTCTGCTGATTAAACCTGTCTAAACTGGGGAATACTGGTGAAAGGCTTAATGTTTGTGTTCCTGATTGGTAGTTAGCTTAAATCTTGTTTCTCTTTGCTTGTATTTAATCCTTGCATTTGTGTGTTGCTGCTTTTCACTCAGCAGTGTTTAGCAGTAACCTGTACAGACATAAAAGCCTAGAAGCTCAGTTTTTCTCTAAAGAGCTGTCAGTGAAACCCTTCATAGCTTTTCTGCTGCTCTAGCAGCAACTCAGTTGTACACTGGGCAGCGTTGCCTTGTTGATCAACCTAAGCCTATGCAAAGTATAGGTCACTATTGCAGTCTCAGCACTATCAGCACAGTCTTGCCAAATTAACCCATTCCCTACCCTAATAAAACATACAATAAGAGCCTGCTATCATGGACAGGCAGTTTACCATCATCTCTCTGGTTAGCCAGCTACACACAGGCATCCTGAGGCAATGTAGCAATTGTCTCATTTATGCTGACAACCACTTACTTCTGAAACAAAGATTTTATCTGAGATATGCACTTATACTATGAAACTGGAGACAAGACACTCACATAAAGACAAATCAAATGCCAAACAGGTTGTCAGCACACACACACACACACACACACTTCCCACACTAAATAAAGATATGACACATAAACCCGCATATGCAGAGGTCATCATCATCATCTTCTTTCGGATGTTTCCATTAGGAGTCGCCACAGTGGATCATCTGTTTACATTTCTTCATGTCCTCTGCATCTTGCTCTGTCACACCAACCACCTGTATGTCCTCTCTCACCACATCCATAAACCTTATCTTAGGCCTTCCTTTTTTCCTGTTACCTGGTAGCTTCATCCTTAACATCTTTTTCCTAATATACTCAGCATCCCTCCTCAGCACATGTCCAAACCAATATAATCTTGCCTCTCTGGCTTTGTCTCCAAACCTTCCAACCTGGGCTGACCCTCTAATACAATTATTCCTAATCCTGTCCACCCTCATCACATCCAGTGTAAATCTTAACATCTTTAACTCTGCCACATCCAGCTCTGACTCCTGCCTTTTGGTCAAGGCTACTGTTTCCAACCCATGTAACATAGCTGGTCTCACTACCCTCTTGTAGACCTTCCCTTTCACTCTTACTGGTACTCGTCTGTCACAAATCACTCCTGACACTTTTCTCCACCCACTCCATCCTGCCTGTACTCTCTTCTTCACCTCTCTTTCACACTCACCATTACTCTGAACTATTGATCCCAAGTATTTAAACTCATCTACCTTCTCCACCTCTACTCCTTGCATCCTCACCATTCCTCTATCCTCCCTCTCATTCACACACATATATTCTGCCTTAGTCCTGCTGACCTTCATTCCTCTTCTCTCTAGAGCATATCTCCATCTCTCCAGGGTCTCCTCCACCTGTTCCCTACTCTCACTACAGATCACAATGTCATCTGCAAACATCATAGTCCTTGGGGACTCCTGTCTGATCTCGTCTGTCAACCGGTCCATCACCATTGCAAATAAGTGAAGGCTCAGAGCTGATCCTTGATGTAATCCTACCTCCACCTTAAATGCATCTGTCACTCCCACCGCAGACCTCACCGCTGTCACACTACCCTCGTACATATCCTGTACCACTCTTACATACTTCTCTGACACTCCTGACATCCTCATAGAATACCACAACTCCTCTCTAGGCACCCTGTTATTTTCTTTCTCTAAGTGTACAAAAACACAATGCAACTCCTTCTCACCTTCTCTGTACTTCTCCATCAACACTCTCAGAGCAAACATCGCATCTGTAGTGCTCTTTCCTGGCATGAAACCATACTGCTGATCACTAATCATCACGTCCCTTTTTAACCTAGCATCCACTACTCTTTCCCATAATTTCATGCTGTGACCAATCAATTTAATCCCTCTGTAGTTACTACAGCTCTGCACATCACCCTTATTCTTAAAAATCGGTACCAAAACACTTTTTCTCCATTCTTCAGGCATCCTCTCACTTTCCAAGATTTCATTAAACAATCTGGTTAAAAACTCCACTGCCATTTCACCTAAACACCTCCATGCTTCCACAGGTATGTCATCTGGACCAACAGCCTTTCCATTCTTCATCCTCTTCATAGCTATCCTTACTTCCTCCCTGCTAATCCATTGGACTTCATGATTCACTATCCCCACATCATCCAAACCTTCTCTCCCTTTCATTCTCTTCATTCATCAACCCCTCAACGTACTCTTTCCATCTCCTCAACACACTCTCCTCGCTTGTGAGTATGTTTCCCTCATTATCCTTTATCACCTTTAACTGCTGCACATCTTTCCTAGCTCGGTCCCTCTGTCTAGCCAATAAGTACAGGTCCTTTTCTCCCTCCTTAGTGTCCAACCTTTCATACAACTCTTCATATGCCTTATCTTTAGCCTTCGCCACCTCTCTCTTTGCCATGCACCTCATCTCCTTATACTCCTGTCTACTTTCTTCATCGGTCTGACAATTCCACTTCTTCTTTGCCAACCTCTTTCTCTGCATACTCTCCTGCACTTCCTCATTCCACCACCATTTTTCCTTGTCATCCTTCCTCTGTCCAGATGTCATACCAAGCACCTTTCTAGCCATCTCCCTTACTAGCGCTGCTGTAGTTACCCAGCTATTTGGTAACTCTTCACTGCCACTCAGCGCCTATCTTAACTCATCCCTGAATGCCACCTCACAATTACCCTTTTTCAATTTCCACCATTTGATCCTTGGTGAGATATTCACTAGTAACTTACCAAATGATCAGAGGCCTTCCAAATGGAAACCACTTAAACACATAACATGCAAAAATAGCCAAAACACATAATAACACACACCAGTTTCTCAACAAATAAGCCCATAAGGTGTAACACCACAAAACCTAATGTATTAGTCATAGGTAACCCCATTGTGAGACACACAGATGTTTCCTTCATTAAGTTGCATAAGGAGCGGGTTACAGTTAGCTGCCTGTCAGGTGCCAGGATTCATCAAGTCACTCAAGCACTCAAGTCACTCGACTGCATGTACCAGTATGACTGTATCATAGTTCATGTGGGGGTGAATGACTTGACATATACCTCATTAGACTATATGGATGGAGACATGACAGAGCTTTCAGATTATGTGTCAGAGGGAGGTATAAGACTAGCCTTAATCAGCATTTTATCTTCTCCAAGGATGATGCCACAATACAAACAAAAACTGATTGACTTTAACAATTTGCTTAGCTTCTGCTGTCAGTCCAAGGGGATCCAATATCTGTCAGCCTTGGAAGTCATGGTAGACAGGCCACACTGCTTTGCCGGAGATTGTCTGCACCTGTGTCCTCTTGGCTTTTGGATACTTGCAAAGACATTAACCATCTCTACTGTGCCACTTTTAGGCAGTGTCAAAATAACCAACTTCACAACATAACAAAATCATCTGTTGATAAACTCAAGGTACTGCTGCTTAATGCTAGGAGTCTAAATAAGAAATGGCACTTCCTGGAAGCACTCCTCACTTTGGAAGATACTGACATCTATGCAGTCACCGAAACATGGTTCAAAGGCACAGAAAGTACCCCAGCCATGTAGGACTACAATGCCTTCCATACATTCAGACCATAAACTGAGCATGAAAGAACCAAAGGAAGAGGTGCATCTATCTTCATTAAGGATAAGTACACCCCAAGACTGATCAAACAGTTTGGCTCTGTTGAGCTACTCCATGTCCAATTAACTACAAGCAAAGCCCTCTACCACATCATAGCTAGTTATAGGTCCCCTACCATGAAACAGGAAATGCATACTGCATACCTGGACTTGCTGGAGTCACTTGCCATACAGCCTAACACCTTACTCTTGGGTGCTTTTAAGTACTCTACCAATGACTGTGAAATATACACAAGCACAAATGGGTTCCTATCACTTCATCCAAAGCTTAATTCTGAGAATGCCTATTCATCGAACCCTAATTGTTGAGCAACCTTTTCTTGAACATTTACATCATCACAACTTTTTCCTAGGGAAGGGAGTTAGTTGGCAGTAATTTCAAATTTGCCCTTTTCCTCAATGTAGTGTGATCTCGGAGTTGGTATATATAATTGGGTAGAGTTGTGGGGGATACAGCCCCCCACATTGGTGAGTTTAAAATAATGTGTTGATTGTTATGACTGCTCTGGTGGCCATGTAGCTTCATTCCCTAATAAAAAGTTTTGATGATGTAAATATTCGATAAAAGGATGTTCGATGATTAGGGTTCAATGAATAGGTGTTTGCAGAATTAAGCTTTCTAAGAAGTGATATTGACGCGACCACAAACATGCTGGCTCAGAGGTTCTTGGACTTTGTCAATGCAAATGCTCTGGGACAGCTAGTCAGCACACCCACAAGAGGTTTAAATGTCTTGGACATCGTACTCACTAACATGGGACAGCATTGACCCCCTGTATGATGCTGTCCCTGGGAAGATCAGTCCATAAATTAGTCTCATTCAATGTAATTATGAGACCAGATACCCCATCAAGCTCAAAAATGCTTAAGAATTTTTCAAAGACAACCTACCTCCTACTAAGTGAATGTATAAGAAGTTTCAAAGCCCCCTTGAATGCAGATAGCATGGGCTCCTATGCAGAGGTGTACACCAATGCCCTGTATAACCACTTATGCAGTTTTATAGAATTTGCTGTACCTGACCAGATTAAAATCAGGTCTTGCCAAAAAAACAAACCACCCTGGTGGACCCCTAGTATATACAGGCTATACAACAAGAGAAATAAACTAATGTCCAAGAACAAGAGGGAACTGGCTCAGCAGAGGAATAATTTCCTCTCTAGCTTAAACAAACAAATTACAGATCTGGTCAAGTCCTCCAAAGCTAATTACGAAGCAAAAAATAGCCTTACTAGCTAAGGATACTCACAAGGCATTCTTTAACCATATCCAAAATCTAAAAGGGTTATGCTCTGAACTGTTTATGCATGGCACCACCCATACTCAACTGGAGGTAATAGCCAACCTGCTAGCTGACATATTTGGAGCAAACTTCACTCCCCTGCCTCCCAGTCATTCCCAAATGTATACCTGCCACCATTGCTCAACCTGTTATCTCAAGAGAGCAGGTCATCTTGGCACTCTCTAAGGCCAAAAAACATGTTATCAATGGGAACAGACAACATCACAGGTTGCCTTTTAAACAACTTAAAACATGGCCTAGCAGACCTACTTGGATCCCTGTTTAACCACAGCCTGTGAACTGGCTATGTTCTGGTGGAATGGAGAACAGCAACAGTAATCCCTCTGCACAAAGGTGGACTATCAACCGACCCTGGGAATTATAGTCCCATAAGCTTGACTAGCCTCATTTGCAAGGCCATGGGAAGAATCATTATGGACATTATTAAAAAGGGCATAGGTAATCTCCAATCTCTGGACTCAATCCAGTATGGTTTCATTAAAGGTAGATCATGCTTGTTAAATATGATTGACTTCTTTGAGAAAGTCACCAAGGCCCTGGTTGAAAGAAAGACAGTGCATACTACCTATGTTGACCTAGACAAGCCATTTGATACAATCCCTCACTCAAATATTATAGAAAAACTCTTCCAATTGGGAATTAACTCTTACATTATCAGATGGGTAGCTGACTAGCTCATCGACAGGACACATACTGCCAAAGTGGATGACTTCACCTCTAGAAAAAGGCCAGTCAGCAGTGGTGTACCACAGGGTTCTGTGCTGGGCCCCTTACTGTTCAGAATGTATTTCTTAGAATTCCAGGCAAACTAGGACATCCTGTGGCTGACGAAGTTCACCAATGATTGCAAATTGGGAGCAATCATTGAGTCCCCCCAACAATGTTAATATACTGCAGACAGGGTTAACACAGACAAATGGCTGGTGCCAAAGCCACAGATTAAAGCTAAATGCAAAAAAAAATGCATTATTATTCCCTTTGGGTAAGCTGACATCCATGCTAATTACACTATAGACAGCACCCCCCCTCCCCAAGTGTAGACCCAGTGGTACATGATCTCCCTTTGGGTAAGCTGGCATCCATGCTAATTACACTATAGACAGCACCCCCCTCCCCAAGTGTAGACCCAGTGGTACGTGATCTCTCTCTCTCTCTCTCTCTCTCTCTCTTTATATATATATATATATATATATATATATATGTATATATATGGATCTACTTAATTTGTCCTAACTTCCGATTGCCAGACACCCAGTTGCCCGACCCCATTTGACCGAAATTTAATTTGTCCGAAAATTCATTTGACTGACACTTCATTTGGCCGTCAAGTATTATTGGCCAGTAAATGTGATATGCCCCCTTCCCCACTGTAGTGCGACCCTGGAGTTAGAATATATAGTGGGGGAGTGTGGGGGGCTGTGTTTTACTAAGCAATATTAAAGCAAAACTAAATATAATATGCCCCCCACCCCCTAACTATATATTCTAACTCCAGGGTCTCACTACAGTGGGGAAGGGGGCATATCCCACTTACTTGCCAATAATACTTGTCGGTCAAATGAAGTGTCGGTTAAATGAAATTTCGGTAAAATGAAAATTTGGTCATTTGGTGTCGGGCAAATGGGTGTCGGGGGTGTAGACCAAACCTTTACTTACCCGACACAAAAGTTTACCAGATGAAAGCATTGACAACTTCAGAAGATTGACATCTGGAACACTGACTTCGCATGTAAGGTAAATAACCGCTTGCCCATCTTGTTAAACTTTGCCCATTACCCCTAGCGGTAGTGTGATCTTGGAGTTAGTATATTTAGTTAGGGGGTATGGGGGGGTGATCTCCTCACATAGGAATGTGTGGAGTTGAAGCCCCCCACATCAGTGGGTTTAGTTTAGTTTTGTTAATTGTTTTTGTTCAGGATGGCCAAGCGGTTACTTACCTGGCATGTTGAGTCAGTGTTCCAGATGTCTGTCTTCTGTCATTGTCTGTGTTTTCATCTAGGGCAAGTGTGTGTCGGGTAAGTAAAAGTTCGGTTTACTGAAATAGACCTCTATATATATATATATATATATATATATATATATATATATATATATATATATATACATATATATATATATATATATATATATATATATATACACACATATATATATATATATATATATATATATATATATATATATATATATATATATAAATGTGTAACAAGGTCACACACACAAGCCAATCAGTAAAAGCTAAGAGAAAAATATAGCCAAGCTAGACTTTCCACTGTGTGAGTTCTTCTTGAAACCTCTTGCATTAGAGGTAACATGGGATATATGTAAATGACCCCTTAAGGACATCAGGTGATTCAGCTATATGGCATTTCTGAATGTTCATGACTTTTTTCCTTTCTAAGTCTGCAATGGAGAAATTCAGGCCAGTATATATATATATATATATATATAGATATATATATATATGTATATATGTGTATATATATATATATATATATATATATATATATATATATATATATATATATATATATATATTAATTTTAGGTAACACAATCATTTTAATAAGGACTAACCTATATTCAAAACTAAAAAGCACTTTTTTAAATTATTTTTTTTTTCAAAATTATGATTAATAATCTTACTCACAGCTAGGTAAAATTTTATTCCTAAATATTTTAATTCTTGCCCTTTCCAGTTATATTTATATTTATCTTTTAACATACGATCTAGTAGTTGATTTATCACTACAGTTTCAGTTTTATTATTATTACATTTCAATAATGATGTTTCTTGAAACTTTCCAATTTCTTCATCTTTCTTCAATTGAGTTTAGAACTCCTATACTTACTAAAACATCATCTGCAAAAACTGTATTTTAGATTGAAAATGCATATTAATTGAAAAAAACTTAAATTTTAGCATTACTTCTTATATTATCAGCTAAGGGTTCAACGACTAATGCAAATAATAAAGGAGGCAAGGGACATCCTTGTTTTGTACTTTTAAGGCAAACTCTTGAGAAATGTAATATCAGATTATATATGCTTTAGAATCCCTATAGAGTTTTATTAGTATTCCAATAAATTATTGTGGAAATGTAAATGGTTCCAGAGTTTTAAATAAATAGTTCCAATTCACAAAATTGAAAGCTGTTTCAATAGTCAAAGTATTTAGAACCATTTTTTGTTCAAACCATCTGCTAAATCCAGAATGATTACCCTTTTGATATTATCATATGGTAAACTATTAACTAAATCATGCTTGATCTTTATTAATTAATCTATGATATCTCTTAAGCTTACGGCAAAACTGGAAGTGAATACTTTGCAATCTACATTTAATAATTGCATAGGTCTAATGACAAAACTAACTTTTTATCCTTTCCTTTTTAAGTGTAGGTGATTATTTTACCACTGTAAATTATGTGGAAAACTTCATTCAGCAACTGTAAAACTTTTAAGGGAATTAGATTATATTATACCATGACCCCCCATTAATATTCCAAAACGTGCACGCTGATTGGCCAGCGTGCACGTTGTAAATCGACTTATACTAATGGAAAAAGGTCCGGTTGCCCAGACTTTTTCCATTAGTATAAGTCTCTTTTAAACACTGTCTCACCATGTTAAAAGATTTTAACATAGCGACACAGGTTTAAAAAAAGCAACGGAGATGTCCGTTGCTTTTTTTAAAGCTGTCTCGCTATGTTAAACTCCTTTAACATAGCGACACAGTGTGTAAAAAGCAACGGAGATCTTGCTTTCTCCATTGCTTTTTTTTTAAACCTGTCTCGCTATGTTAAACCCATTTAACATAGCGAGACAGGTTTAAAAAAAAAAGCAAGATCTCCGTTACTGTTCGCTATGTTAAATGGGTTTAACATAGCGAGACAGCTTTAAAATAATCAATGGACATCTCTGTTGCTTATTTTAAAGCTGTCTCGCTATGTTAAACACATTTAACATAGCGAAACAGTAAAAAGCACCGGAGATCTTGCTTTCTCTGTTGCTTTTGGCCACAACTCTGATGTACTGCGTAGGCATGCGCAGTACATCAGAACTGCCGCGGATACCAGACAGCTGCGGAAGGGCAGCAAAGAGGCATTATACAATGCTATTATTTAAGAAAAGTAATTATTTATTTTCTTAAATAATGTCATAGTATAATAGCAATAACCCACTTCTGGGTGTGGGTAATGCGGGATTTACCCACGGTTGTCTTTGTTTGGTCCCGAGGGCGAACCGACACCCAGGCATGGGTTATTGCTATATTACTCCATACTGAAGCCATCTAACCCTGGAGGTTTGCCATTTTTTAACTTTTTTTAAATGTCTTTAATTTTAGTTAAGGTAATAGGTTTGTTTAATTGTGAAATGTGCTGACCATTTAGTTTATTAGTAATATTCATCTTTAAATACTTATCCTCATGAATTTTCTTTAAAAATATTAAGCATTTCCTCTATATCTGATATGTTTATTAGTATGGGGATTTCTAATACTTTGAATTTGAACTTTTTACTTAACATCTTACTTCTGTTAACTATTCTGTGTAGATTTTTGAGTCATTGCATAACTTTGCAGTTTTAATTTCTATAGCTATCTCTACACTATGTATCATCATGGTTTGGTATTTTGTCATTAGCTGTTTAATAATTTCTGTATTATCGAATTCTTTGTTTTGTTGTTGAAATCTTGCTTTATGTATATCATCTTGTATTTCTAATAACTCTTTGTCCCACTCTTTCATTTTATTACTAGACTATCTTCCCATTCTATCCTTAATATACATTTTTAAAGAACCCCATGATATCACATTATTAACCTGGCCATTATCATTTATGCATATGGATTCTTTAAAGTAACTTTTAAATTCTTTTAATTTCATCATATATAGTGGAATTATGTGAATAATTTTAAATTTTCTTAAATCCAGTGCTATATTAATACATAATGAATTATGATCAGATAAAAAGGTACGGAATATTTTAAAATAATTAACTTTATTAAATAAATCTACAGAAGCATTAATCCTGTCAGTTTGAGTTTGTATCTCACGTGCCTAAGAATAATGAGTGAATAAATAATGTTTCAGAGCCTAACTTTAATATTTAACTACAGTGAGGGAAGATGACAATTCATTACATACACTAGTTGCTAATTTCATGCCTTCTCCAGGTTTTTCATGTTTCTTAACCCTTTTAGGCTATTTTACCTAGTGAGAAATTAGTCTCTCATTCCCACTAATGCATACAGTTAGTTCTGAAAGCACTATAGCTTAATGTCTTATCATCCAGTGTCACACCAGTAAACCATGTTCCAGAAATAGCACAATGCATAACTTTAATATAACTCTTGTATTTCCTATCCTTCAGTTCTAAATAAACATTTTTGAAGTTAAAAGTTATTTTGAACATGTTTCTGACACAAACATTTGATGTACAGTTCCTTTCTTTGTCACTGCTGTCACAAATGTCATAGCTGAACCTTTGAACACTTCAGAGAACCAGATTATCATCAAACAGCTGAAGCAGGTGGAAATAAAAACAAGTAAGAATCAAGTAGTTTTTACATAACTAAAGCATTCTTTGGCCTTGATATATAAATGCTTTTTCATATGTAACCTGTCTGAGGAATAAGTTAAAAATGAACAAACAAAATACAGTTGCTGACACTTTAATACTACTATTCACCATTATGCTTAGATTGACATTCATTTAATCCTATAACATAAAATCTGAATAAAAACAAATAAAAAACATTAATTTAGCCCTATAACATACAATCTGAATAAAAACAAATTCAATTTTTTATGTCATGTTAGAGTTTCCAATTCTATACATTATAAGTTACTGATGTTCTAACCAAAAATATATCCTTTAGCATTCAGCAATGCATTTATACATTTAGCTCAAATGAAATATAATGTCTTTTAATACAGATATAGTAAAACGTAAAAATATGTGTTCCCAGTCATGCAGAATGCTTATGTCTAATGCACATATACTTACTTACTTTTGATTTGTAGCATAAAGTCCTAACATGAGTGAAACTAATCATGGACTGTGTAAGATATACTGCTCAAATTAATACTTGGATTGTAGTAGTTTGCTTAGTTGAAAGAAACTAAGGGCCAAATTCCGAAAGGGTTGCTCTCAGTCTACATCTGTCCTGATTCTAAAATGACTGCTGTTAATGTAAGTGATTTACTTTGGTGTAAGCCCTATGTATAGACAGTCTTACTACAGGAACCAAACTCTAAAACACCTATTCTTAGCCTGCTTTCAATGTAACTGTTCATTTACACTGAGAGCAAGTCTTTCAGAATTGGGACCTAAGTGTCTGGGCTTCACCACATGTGTATGTTTGTATTGTCTGTTGTATAAGCAATATGCAAATTAATTAAACAAGAGGCATATTGAGTTTGCTCAAATGCTGAAGAAAACAATGATGTATAAAGTTCACCGACAGAAGCAACATATTAACAAATGAAATAATAAAGGTATTAGTAAACCATTCAAAAATTAAATCTGTCCAGAGATACATGGGTATTAGTAAACCATTAGGAAAAATAAGTCTGTCCAATGAGATGCATATTTCTTTTTTTTAAATATTATTTTTTTTATTTCCCAGCATAAATTCCATTATTTGCAAAAAAAGAACAGCTAATACAAAAAAAAAAAAAAAAAAAAAAAAAAAAAATTACATTAACACAATTAGATATAGATTTTCTAAGTTTAAATTCATACAATGAGAGTTATTATCACTAATTACTAAATTATACTTTTCTGCTGTAAATATTTAGGAAAGACACCAAAGGACAAAAAAGGACTTATACTGAGAGATGGGTATAACACAATGAAAGGTAGTGTACATATCTGACATTTAAATACAGCATTGTTGCAAATTAGTATCAGCATAATACTAAACATTCTTAATACCTTATTAAAATATTTCAGGTATAGGGAACTCATTTTATAAAAAACATTTAATGGAAATTCAGAAAAAAATAATTCCCATTAAAATATTAAGACATTTTCTGCATTTCATATTTGTAAAAGAACTTAGTCATCTAGACAAAGATGACCTAATACAATGGAGAAAGTTCAGAGCGCTACTTTACAATTTAAATTGTTTCTGATGTGACTATATCCAGATCATGATTATGTTTTAAAACCCTGTATTATATTTTAATGCAATTTATTGGCCTTGGCTGCACTAATACTAGAAAAAAGGACTGCATGTAAATTTTCAATCATTTTATAATCCAAGGGAGTTAAAACATAATCCTGACCTGGATAAAATTTCAGCTGAAAAGAAAGCATTGGCATCTTGATCAGATCAAGGTTTTTCAACTGTAAGAATGACCTTTTCATGGATTGGTTACACATACTTGTCATAAGATCTCTAGAAATATCACATGTTGCATTATTCATTTATTTTTGTTAACTGAAAAAGTCTGGCAGGACAAAAGTCTGTTTTCAGCATAGGCCCAAGGAGAAAAGCTCTACAATATTATATTTGTGAAAAGGATCAATATCAAAGATTACAAAAATAACAATATAGTTTATCTACTTATTGGTCTAATATGACTGACATAAAAGTAACAGAAATATGTATACATTTGTAGTATAAGAGGATACAATGCACACAACAATAAATAAAACTTTTAAAAAGGGGAAAATAGAAAACAGATATAAAATACAAATATGCACAAATTTGTATATGCATTGGAAAGATTAAAATTACTAAATGTTCTTTTAAAAACTACATGGCAATAAAAAAGACTTGTAAAAAAGGGGAAAAGTAAATAGCTTTACTTGAAAAAGCATTTAAAAGATATAATACATATTAATGGAAAATGCATACAGGTTGTCCAAATAACATGGCTAGAAAAAACATATTAAACTACCATGGTGGCTTATTGTTTTATCTTTCTTTTTTACTGTTATCTCTGAATGACTCATATGGTAGCCAGTTTAAATTATCTTTTAATATACTATAACTTGGAGTTTTATTTTACTGTACCCATAACATCTGTTCATTCATTCATTCATTCATTCATCCTTTGTTGACTGGGTTAGTCCCACTAGTCTAGTAGCTTTTTTGTGGGGGAGATCCTAGCTAGTATTTATACTGCTGGTGGAAATTTGGCCAGGGCATATGGGAAGTTTCTTCTACTCATCATCATTATGAGTGGTACCCATTTTGCAGGGCACTTCCTGTTTTTGTTACAGGCACAGAGGCAACCTGGATAAACAAGGATGCAGATGGAAAGAGAATGAGATAATTGAGTGATGAGAGAAAATGGAGGAGAAAGCAAATTTCAAGATGGAAAATGTGCACAGGATTCTGAAGAGATGTTTCAAAGACATTTGTTTGATGGAGATGAGTTGGAAAATAATGGATGTATAATTACAGCCCCCAGTCTAGAGGGTTGCAGGATGGTTTACTTAAAGAAACGGTGATGAAAAATGACAAAATGTGAAAAAACAAACTCCAGAACAGTTTAAACCAGCATACGAACTCCATCCACAGTACAATGAGACCTTTATTCAACATTTAGCGCTTTCTTCCCCTAGAAGGGACTTCCTCAGAACAATGAACACAAAAACACCCAACCCTTATATACCCACTGTTAATTGCATAAGTTAGGTAATTAATAAAAAGATACCATATTAATTAGTTTAAAAGATTAAAAAGTAAAATACACAAGTTGAATAGTCTAATAAACTCACAATTATAAATGTTAATACATATTTAAAATGTCAAAACATTACAGTATAACATTAAAAACAAAAATATTTAACCCATTAACCATTTTAATTTTAAAATGCATGCTATATTGGTAGCTTCATTGACACCTGGATACCTAGTTGCATCTAGTCTTAATTTAAGTTTATGTTTAATGGTCAATACATTTATATTAAAGGGCATTATAATTGTTGCAAAAAGTGGAAGGCACAAATAGGCAGTCATAACAAGTACGTTACTCAGCTAAATAAATCCAACTGGAAAGAATCCAAATGGCAGGTGCATAATTCTTCAAACCTGGAGATTCACCACTCTGAAATAGTTCTTTCAACACCACTAGACCGAAGCAGTAGTTTCAAACAGAAAAAGCAGCACAGGTAAAAACAGCTGCTTACCTCCATCTAACAATAGCTTGTAACAAAGTTCCAAAATCAAGGACAACCAAGCGTTAGGCGGAATAAACTTTAATTAACATAAAAAGGTGAGCGCTTTCAACAATAGTCTTCCTCAGGCCATTGAAAATGCTATGCAAACAGGGTACATAAATACACTTTCTATTTGAAAAAATGATGTAATTTCCTGTTAAGGAATAGTTTAAATAAAATAAAGTGGTAGCGCTGAAATTTTAAATGCCTGTTGTGTATAAAATACGTACATGCAAAACTATTAAAGGTACTAAAAACAATAAAAATAGGAAAATCCTGTATATTAAACTTTTAAAAATATAATACCACGATAAAAAAGGTTTATGGGATGCTTATTCAAATGTTATCAACAAGCATTGCATGCTGCATCCCATCTTCCTCATGCATCTAAAACACATTTGTTTAGTTATAAAAAATCAACCATAAAAATTTGGCCATAAGAAATTTTGCCATAAGAAATTTTAGGGACGCTGTCATTTACAACTCAAGCTGCATAACTGAATAGATATTTATTTATTAATTTATGGACAGTCTATTTAGTTATGCAGCTTGAGTTGTAAATGACAGCGTCCCTAAAATTTCTTATGGCAAAATTTCTTATGGCCAAATTTTTATGGTTGATTTTTTATAACTAAACAAATGTGTCTTAGATGCTTGAGGAAGATGGGATGCAGCATGCAATGCTTGTTGATAACATTTGAATAAGCATCCCATAAACCTTTTTTATCATGGTATTATATTTTTAAAAGTTTAATATACAGGATTGTCCTATTTTTATTGTTTTTAGTACCTTTAATAGTTTTGCATGTACATATTTTGTACACAACAGGCATTTAAAATTTCAGCGCTACCACTTTATTTTATTTAAACTATTCCTTAACAGGAAATGACATCATTTTTTCAAATGGAAAGTGTATTTATGTACCCTGTTTGCATAGCATTTTCAATGGCCTGAGGAAGACTATTGTTGAAAGCGCTCGCCTTTTTATGTTAATTAAAGTTTATTCCGCCTAACGCTTGTTTTTGTTACAGGCACAGATTTTGGAACTTTGTTACAAGCTATTGTTAGACGGAGGTAAGCAGCTGTTTTTACCTGTGCTGCTTTTTCTGTTTGAAACTGCTACTTCGGTCTAGTGGTGTTGAAAGAACTATTTCAGAGTGGTGAATCTCCAGGTTTGAAGAATTATGCACCTGCCATTTGGATTCTTTCCAGTTGGATTTATTTAGCTGAGTAATGTACTTGTTGTGACTGCCTGTTTGTGCCTTCCACTTTTTACTTCTATTTATTACTTCTTTCCTTGGGAAGGTACAGTGGTGCACCTTTTTTCTACACATTATAATTGTTGCAGCTCAAATATTGTGTACATGGCTGTCAAAAATGCCAGTTTTTGTATATAAGTAAGACAAGCTGGTTTAAGCTGTTCTGGTGATGAAAAGTGAGCCAGAAAATGAAGGAGACATTTCCTGGGGGGGGGGGGGGCATTTATTCTGATTAACAAAGATACATTTTCTGACATTATATGTAAACTGTTTTTTTTAGGAAATTTTTCTTGGAGAATATGAAAAAAGAAAGACTGCAACTCATGTAATCTTTGTGTGGTAAAATCATTTAACAGGCAAACAAAATAGAAAATGAATGTGCAATTGTGAACAGAGGTGGAAAGAAAGACTTTGAAAGGAGATTTATAAACTTTAGTAAAGAAGTGATGGACATTGCAAAAGTTTATGATTAAAGGGATTTATGGACTGGTGGATGGGATTGAAATATTGTGTTAAAAATAGAAAGAGAAAAAATATACATATACATAGCATGATAAATGTGGAGGGGAGTAGGGGTATTGTAAAATATTGGAACCAACCCCAGACATAGAATGACATATGGTAAGTAACCATGGTAAAAGAAATATCATATTTTGGGGAAATGAGACATGATGCAAGAAATGTGAATTGAAACGTTATAAATATAATATTATTCAACATTTATGGATGGCTTGCAAAAGATGAAAATAAGATTAAGGAAAAAGAAAAAGAGAAAAAAGTGAACAAAGGGAAAACATTTAAGTAGTAGAAATAGAATAAAAATTAAATGAGAAAAAATAAAAAGAGGACATAGAAGAAGGGTCTGAAATAAGTGATGAAGGTGACATAAATTGGGAGGTAGTTGTAGATCAGTGTGTGTGTGTGTGTGTGTGTGTGTGTGTGTGTGTGTATGTGTGTGTGTGTGTGTGTGTGCCCTTTAAGAAGCATTCCAGTCAGTGGACATGTGCATATATGTACTGCGCACGTGCAAGCAAGAGTGCTATTTTTTTTTCCTCTATAAGTGCATGTTTATTGAGATGTTTACAGAAATATGAAAACATATGTTTAATTGTACAATTAACAATGCAAGTAATGCTGGATATCTCTCACAATGTGCAATGTGCCGTGCAAATATCAAAGACAGTTTTCTTCAATAACATCTAAGGTTTCACCTTATGCCATGCAGCAATTTGTAAGTCACTTGTTTTTTTTTTTTTTCAAAACAGGTTTATTGTTTTAACATATAAGAGAAATATCATAACAATTGTATACAAGTAATTAAAAATAGGTATTATTGTAATATTCAACAAAACAACTAAAGTATTTACAAAGACATCCACTACAATCAGATCAATTAATTAAACTAAAATACCATGCTATTGAAATTAAAATTTTTTTAACAAATTTTGTAAATTATCCCATACAATAAAATAAGATGTTTTTCTGTTTGTTCTAGTCCTAATTGTGTTTATTTCCATATGGCACACTATATTCATAACATTTTTAAATTCATTGAACGAAGGAGGTGTATCTGAAATCCAATTTCTAGTTATTATTTTCCTAGCCACTGCTAGAATAGACCATAACAAGGGAAGCTTAACCTTTTAACACTTTGAGGTACAGGTGTGTTGAATAATATAAGAGATTTAGAAATAATGAAATTATCTGTAAAAAGAGCCTGCAAAAATTCAATAATTGACTTCCAGTATTCTTTCAATTTTATACAGTCATAAAACATATGAGCCCAGTCAGCATTAATTTCTACATTACATCTCTTACATAGATTATCTTTATTATTTATTTTATTCATCATCAAAGGTGTATAAAAAGATCTATGTAAAATTTCCATGTATAAAGTCTCCAGACAATGGAAGACGTAGTTCTATAAGCAGATTCCAATATATATTGTTTATCTTGTTGATTTGGTGGGCCCCCATTAATAGAAGTGAAATAATTCCAGTATGAATCTACACTGTAAAAAGTTTCTTGTCTGATAACTTTATGTATGTATGAAAGTTTACCTTTATCAGAAACTTTATGTTGTAAATTTAATATCAAGTAATCAATCAGTGTTGGAATAGATTCTTTAAAAGTTATAGACATTAAATCTATTTTATTAATGAGATGTTGTCTAAAGGTCTGAACCTCTAACCAGCAAGTTTCTCTCAGATCAAATTCTTGTTTTAAGAAATCTAGATTTTTAACTTTATTATCAGATATCAACTGATACCAGTACTTTAGATCATTATCTATAGCTAAATGAGTTCCTTCAGAAGTAGATGACAAAAGCATACCCTGAGTATACATTATAGGAAATACAATAAAATTCCATTCCCTATACTTAGGGTGCATGAATATAAAGTTACGATAACTAATAATAATATTTAATGGGTAACAAACCATATGTTTAGGTGTAATAGGTGAAGTACAAAATTCCTTTAGTAACCATAACATGGAGTTATTTACAATCATATTTTTATGTGTTAAGGAGATTTTCATGAAGTGTATACTAATTAGCTCCCAATAATCTTTCCATTTTGTGACATATGACTGATCTATTAATAAAGTAATAACTTTTACAATAGAAGAGATAGTATATAAATTAAAGTCTGGAAAAGAAATACCCCTTGAGACCAGCTATTAGTATGTTTCTTTAATGCAATCCTAGGTCTATTAGGTGCCCATAAGAAATTTAACATTAGTGTGTTCAGTTTCTTGATAATTATTTTTGTAGGT